>NC_058082.1:42694255-42968749 GCF_014858855.1 Bufo gargarizans | reverse complement strand
CTGGGCACATACTGGTGCAGACGTGCCTACGATTAGAACATTTTCTTGGTCACTTTGAGACTCAGAGATAAGACTTTTGGCTCGGACAACTTTACACCATTTCTTATCGTTAGATAATGAAAATAAGTAATGACGACCTCATCAGAAGGTGAGGAGCCTCTTTAGAAAAACTTAAAGGGGTTGTCTCACTTCAGCAAGTAGCATTTATCAGGTAGAGAAAGATAATACAAGGCACTTTACTAATGTATTGTGATTGTCCATATTGTCTCCTTTGCTGGCTGGATTCATTTTTCCATCACATTATTGTCACGGATGGTGTTACAGAAAACTAGAAGACACAAATGAAGATCCAACTGACTTGATCCAAAACTAAGGAACAAAAGGGTAAGCCCTGTAACAGCCCTAGCTCTCTCCCTTACTGCTCAGGCTATGCAAAAATCTCAATGGTAGATGATCGCATATCCTCGTTCCTCGACTGTATGACACCTGAACACCCTATAATAGTCAGGGGACACGACCACCGGCTCCCTACACTTAATACGGAGGGAGTCAGGGTCACCTAGGATCAAGCCCACAGGAAAACAGAAATAAAGGAACAGACTTATCTTGTGGATGCAGCAGTAGCAGCTTCTAGCATCAGCACACTCCAGGAAGTTGTATAAACCGCAAGGTGAGGCAGTATGGGGAGGAGATATATAGAGAGGCAATCACTGCTAATAGATGACAGCTGGGAGAGGGAGGAGAGATGTCAAAACGAAAGCAAAACAAAAGAAGATCACGCAGAAGGTACTGAAGAACGTCTATCAGAACTTCTCAAGATCTGGTGGTGACAATTATACACTGCTCGTTTCCATGGTTATGACTAGAGATGAGCGAATTTCCGGTTATGAAATTCGTTCACGCTTCGTTTACTGGTAAAAGGTGAATTGCGTTATGGATTCCGTTACCACGGATCATAACGCAATTCTATGACGAAATGCATAATGGAACGCCTTAAGAGGCATTCCGTTATTCATTCCGTCATAATAGAAGTTTATGGGCTGCAGGAGAGGATTCAGGATCAGGAGAGGACTCCCCTGCATAACGGAAACGGGACGGATCCGTTTTGCAGCCCATAGACTTTTATTATGACAGAATGAATAACGGAATGCCTCGAAAGGCATAGAATTGCGTCATGGTCCGTGGTAACGGAATCCATAACGCGAATTCACCTTTTACCAGTAAACGAACCGTGAACGAATTTCAAAATATGAAATTCGCTCATCTCTAGTTATGGCCACCCTGCAATCCCCCCAAAAAAGGCACTTTTTCCTATGGTATGCAAGCACGTCCACTGCTGCTGGACTGTAGGGTGGTCGTAACCATGGAAACAAGCAGTGTATAATGCCACGGTAAAATGAATCAAGCCAGTAAAGGAAGCAATATGGGCAATCACAATACATTAGTAAGGGCCTTGTATTCACTTTGCCTTCATGATAAAGGGCACTTGCTGAAGTGAGACGACCCCTTTAATAATAATAATCTTTATATAGCGCCACCATATTCTGCAGCGCTTTACAAATTTCAGAGGATTCATGTACAAAACAAAAGACATCACAACATAACTGGCCCTGCTCGCAAGAGCTTACAATCTATGAGATCTGGTTCCCAAACTTGTGGAAATATTCCATTTTGGACTGGATAGACCTCCAACCTCTCAATATCAATGGGTCATATCAAGTTTTCTATCTAAGCAATATTAAACTCTCGAATAGCTAAGATATGGGTAAGGAATATCACAGTTGTAATTCACTCAATATGAGGGCACAATACTCTTGGGGGTTTCAGTATCTCAAAGGCACAATAAGCATCTTGTCTCTCATGTAGCGGTACAGTCCTTTAATACAGTCCATAGTTTCGCTATCACTAGTCCCAAAGACAATATTCAGACCTTTAGGTCACAAATGCATGGGCCAAGAGCATCGGCCCCTCTTCAGGATCCATAACACTAATTCTACTCTTGGCTTCCTATTCTTTCAATGGACCCAGCTTCCCACGTGGCACTTTTGTGGGTATGGAGACTCCCACTCTTCCCATGCTCTGCATCAGCTGGTCGGTCATCACTGTCATATCTTTAAGTCATGTTCTCTTTGGTGGCAGCGCCTCCAAGTTACCGCACCGATCCCTTTCCTTCTATCTGTGGGCCATCACTTAAACCTTCTCCTGTGCTCAGATTCTCTGCTGCAGCCTCGCTCAGGCTATGCGTAGTGGACCTTGTTCCGACTGAATGGACCTCTTTGGCGTATTTGTGATGCTCTTGGCGCAACTGCACCACTCCAGCACATGTGAAAGGCAGACTCCTCCTTCTGCAGGCTCTTCTATTGCAGGCTCCTCCTTCTGCAGGCTCTTCTATTGCAGACTCCTCCTTCTGCAGGCTCTTCTATTGCAGGCTCCTCCTTCTGCAGGCTCTTCTATTGCACACTCCTCCTTCTGCAGGCTCTTCTATTGCAGACTCCTCCTTCTGCAGGCTCTTCTATTGCACGCTCCTCCTTCTGCAGGCTCTTCTATTGCAGGCTCCTCCTTCTGCAGGCTCTTCTATTGCAGGCTCCTCCTTCTGCAGGCTCTTCTATTGCAGACTCTCCTTCTGCAGGCTCTTCTATTGCAGACTCCTCCTTCTGCAGGCTCTTCTATTGCAGACTCCTCCTTCTGCAGGCTCTTCTATTGCACACTCCTCCTTCTGCAGGCTCTTCTATTGCACACTCCTCCTTCTGCAGGCTCTTCTATTGCACACTCCTCCTTCTGCAGACTCCTCCTTCTGCAGGCTCTTCTATTGCACGCTCCTCCTTCTGCAGGCTCTTCTATTGCAGGCTCCTCCTTCTGCAGGCTCTTCTATTGCACGCTCCTCCTTCTGCAGGCTCTTCTATTGCAGGCTCCTCCTTCTGCAGGCTCTTCTATTGCAGACTCCTCCTTCTGCAGGCTCTTCTACTGCAGACTCCTCCTTCTGCAGGCTCTTCTATTGCAGACTCCTCCTTCTGCAGGCTCTTCTATTGCACACTCCTCCTTCTGCAGGCTCTTCTATTGCAGACTCCTCCTTCTGCAGGCTCTTCTATTGCAGACTCCTCCTTCTGCAGGCTCTTCTATTGCAGCACCTGTTGCAGCAGAGGTTGCTTAGTGCTCACCCCCAGCACAGAGATAAGAGCGCACAATGTAGCTGGTCAAGATGAAACCCCATCTGGCATTTTTATTTTATTTATTTATTTTTTTATTTTATGCACTTATCTAGCACTACTATATTCCCCAGCACTTTACAGACATTAGCATCCAACTGGGGCTCACAATCTAAGGTCCCTATCAGTATGTCTTTGGAGTGTGGGAGGAAACTGAAGAACCCGGAGGAAACCCACGCAAACACAGAGAGAACTCCATACAGATGTTGCCCTTGGTCGGATTCAAACCTAGGACCCCAGCGCTGCAAAGCACCAGTGCTAACCACTGAGCCACCATGCTGCCCACGGGCCCTAATATCCTCTGGGCATGTGACATGCCAGCTGCATTATTGCTCATCGGCTGCACCGCTTGGCCTTTGTGGTGCCAGAGTTCCACTAATTTCTTCTTAGGTGGGCTTACATGGACATAGATTCTTTGACTCTTCTTGAAATCAGTGGAGACCCAAAATCCATTAACCCAGACCTTTTACACACAGAAGAAGAGTAGTACAAGATGAATTGTTTGGGGGATGACTTGTAGAACTGGATAGGAACTCTTAGGGGGGATCTGTAACGGTGACATTAGTAATGAATCTTAGAAGTCTAGCACCTGGCATCTTTCTAGATGCAATTAGTTTTGAGGGAGGCTGCATAGCACCCCCCGAAATATTGTCTATTTGGCTTTTAGAGTCCCATAAACTGGTATTTAGGATCACTTGAGCTTTATACGATAGAACACAAATACAGTTCCTCGGTTTATGTTTATTTGGCAAAGTGAGCTTTACTTTTTAATCACTCTCATAATCCATGAAATAACAAATGCGTTCTCCAAGTCTCTCAATGTTGCAATAATTCCAGAGAAAATCCCAAAGGTCTCTTCTATGTGTGCGGGTATTGTGTCCAAGAAACAAATCTCCATACTGATCCTACCAGACCCAATAGCTAGCTTTTCAAGGTCCTGGTAGGCACTGGAGAGCATTCATAGGTTATAAGTTCTATGGTGGGCACACAGCTTAGTGATTAAACTTCTCTGGGTGTGTACATAGCTTACTGGTCATAGTTCACGCGTGGACACACAGCTGAGTGGTTATAGTTCTTTGGTGGGCACACAGCTTAGAGGTTACAGCTTACTGGTGGGCACACAGCTTAGTGGTTATAGTTCATGTGAATACACAGAAAGTGGTTACAGTTCTCTGGTGGGCATACAACTCAGTGGTTACGGTTCTTTGGTGGGCTTGCAGCTTAGTTGTTACAGTTCTTTGGTGGGCACACAGCTTAGAGGTTATTGTTCTCTGGTGGGCTCACAACTTAGTGGTTATAGTTCTTTGGTGGGCACACAGCTTAGAGGTTACAGTTCTCTGGTGGGCACACAACTTACTGGTTATAGTTCACATGTGAATACACACATAGTGGTTACAGTTCTTTGGTGGGCACGCAACTCTGGTGGGCTCGCAGCTTAGTGGTTATAGTTCTTTGGTGTGCACACAGCTTAAAGGTTATTGTTCTATGGTGGGATCATAGCTTAGTGGTTACAGTTCTTTGTCGGGCACACAGCTTACTGGTTACAGTTCTCTGGTGGGCACCCAGATGACATGGCTTCTCTCAGTCCATAGGCATACACTAGAAGTGTTTTGGAACCAATTGAAGACTGCATAGGATCGATGCCAGTCATGGAGGACTCTCTCGCCCCGATAGAACCAAGCAACACATCAGTCCAGTTAGAGTTGAGGTGTCGGGATTCGAACCTGTGACCAGCCACATCCCAGGTGGATGTGGCTCCCTGCTTAAACAGGGAGCAGACAGACGTCACAAACCCACAACAGGCCTCCATGTGGGAAACAAGGTGTGGCTGTCCACCAGGAACCTCAGATTGAAGGTCCCCTCCAAAAAGTTGGAGATACACAGGTCCGTTCCGGATCACCGCACAAATCAACAAGATCACGTTCCGGCTCGACCTTCCAGACTCCATTAAGGTGCACCCTGTCTTCCATTGCTCCCTCCTCAAGCCATAAGTGGAGAACACTTTCACAGGCCGCCACTCGCCCCCCCCCCACCACCACCCGTGAGGGTACAGGGTGAAGAAGAATACGCTGTCGCAAAGATCCTCCCTGAAGCCTATTATTTAACCTCAGTCTTGCCAAGCCTTGCTCATCACCCTTGATTCCCCACACCTGGTATTTCCCTATATAAGTTCAGCCCCTTGCACTCCAGCTTGCTGATTATTGAGCTCCTGAGCCTTGATCAAGCTTCTACTTATCTGCTGCTCTTGCTACTACTGTAAGTCCACTGCTGACCAGGAATTGACTACCGACTACTCTTCTGCTTGTCCCTACCTATTGAACTGCTACCACCGTTGCCCACCCGGATTGTCTGACCACGCTCACTGCCGCCTGCCCTGACCCACCGCCTGCCAACCGACTACACTTCTGCCAGACTTCCTGCACCTACTACCTGCCTGCGGTCCTTGCCACTGGGCTCCACTCCTACATCCAGCCAGCTGTCCTCTGACTCAGGTGAGCCTGTAGGATTGTTACACTGGGCATCACACTGAAAACAGTCTGCAACCATTTACAGAACCACCAAGCCACTGCAACCCTTAATGACATATGCTGACAGGGCCACAGACCGGGCCATAGACCTCCTCCTGCCTGGTCTTCACTCAACATAGCTCACTGTACCAACTACGAGATGTAGGAGCCTGCCTCATTATATGCTCAGCGCCATCTTTAGGTGAGGTGGTACGGCACTTCAGGTGGTTCAGACTCAACCAAACTCTCACAGATGCAAAATCTATAATAAGCCTCCCACCTACCAGGTGCCATTTGTAAAATTGGGGTCTTCATATGCGACAGAAGGGTCCTTGAATCCCCTCAGGCACCAGCACCAGGGTGCGACTGGTTGCTCTGCACCTCCTATAGCTATACCTCTGGATGGACTATAGTATGACATGAGCACCATGAATCAGTGCATGCCCTAACCTGAACCCAATCGTACATCTCTGGAGAGACCTGAAAATCCAACCTGACAGAGCTTGAGAGGATCTGCAGAGAAGAATGGCAGAAAATCCCCAAATCCAGGTGTGCGAACCTTGTGGCATCATCCCCAAGAAGACTGGAGGCTGGAATCACTGCCAAAGGGGCTTCAACTAAGTCCTGAGTAAAGGGTGTAAATACTTATGTCAATGCAAGGTTTTCGTTTTTCCTTTTCAAAAAATTTGTAAAGATTTGGAACATTCTGTTCTCACTTTACATTATGGGGGAAAAATAGATTTTTTTAAATTGTATTTTAGCACAAGGAACAACATAACAAAATATGAAAAAAGTGAAAGGGTCTGAACACTTTCCCAATGCACTGTAGGTAACTGTATGGTTGTATTAGGCCAAGGTCTGACACTGTATGGCTCTTATAATTCTGCACTCTATGGTATTAATATTTCTCATAGGGCACCAAGCAAGATAAAGCCCTGATGATAGGTGATATGCTGCACATTTTGCCTTTCAGCCCTAGGCCTCTTGGAGGATCGCTGCTCCTACCTCCTGAAGATACATACACAGGACTGTATACTTACATGTAGAGAAGGCGGTGGTATTTCATCAAACGGGTTTAGCAGCATCTATAGTATTGCGCCTCTCCTCAATTGGTGTTTATTATACATTTTTAGCAGTTTTTGTTCTACAGGTTTTAATGGGGGTTTCCAAGACATTTCTACTGATGACTTATCCTCTAGATATCTGATCAGTAGGGGTCCGACACCTGGGACCCCCACCGAACAGCTGTTTGAGTGGCAGTAGCGCCATATGATGTCACGTTCATCGGTCACATGGCATAGGCGCAGCTCAGCTCCATTGAAGTGAATGGAGCTGAGCTGCAATACCAAGCAAAGCCACTATCAAATCTCCGGCGCTGTGCTTGGTGAGCAGGAAGAAGACCTCGGCGCTACTGCCAGCACCAGTGCCTTCTCAAACAGCTGATTGTTGGGGGTCCCAGGTGTCGGACCCCCACCCATCAGATACTGATGACCTATCCAGAGGGCAGGTGATTAGTAGGAAAGTCTCTGAAAACCCATTTAGGTTTTAGCCTTGCTGCAGAGCATCTTAATTTCAGTTTTACACTGAGTGCCGTCATGTTGCTGTTCTGACAGCTGAACGTGAAGCCCTTATCTCTGTATTTCAGACAGCTCATAAACACTTATTTATAGGGCATCGGTCAGCGTTTTGTACCTATGACACTGGCTGACCTGTTACATGTGCGCTTGGCAGCTGAAGACATCTGTGTTGGTCCCATGTTCATATGTGTCCGCATTGCTGAGAAAAATGATGTTTTAATATATGCAAATGAGCCTCTAGGAGCAATGGGGGCGTTGCCATTACACCTAGAGGCTCTGCTCTCTCTGCAAATACCACTCTAGCTCCACTTTAATTCATATGGCCAGGCAATGAAAACATCATTACGCCTGCCTGGCCCTGTCAATCACAGTGCAGAGGGTGAAGCTGTTGCAGAGAGAGCAGAGCCTCAAGGTGTAACGGCAACGCCCCCTTGCTCCTAGAGGCTAATTTACATAAATTAAACATCATATTTTCTCTAGCAATGGGGGCACATGTGAACATGGGACCAACACAGATGCCTTCAGCTGCCAGCGCACATTGTAAACAGGTCAGCCAGTGTCATAGGTACAAAACTGCTGACAGATGCCCTTTAAGCCATACTCTTATCAAACTGATAAGACTATGGCTTAAATGAGTGTTTATGAGCTCTCAGGCCTTTCTAAAAGGCAGCATTATAATAGTTATATTCTTGTACATAGGAGCAGTATTATAGTAGTTATATTCTTGTACATAGGGGCAGTATTATAGCAGTTATATTCTTGTACATAGGAGCAGTATTATAGTAGTTATATTCTTGTACATAGGAGGCAGTATTATAGTAGTTATATTCTTGTACATAGGAGCAGTATTATAGTAGTTATATTCTTGTACATAGGAGCAGTATTATAGTAGTTATATTCTTGTACATAGGGCAGTATTATAGTAGTTATATTCTTGTACATAGGAGCAGTATTATAGTAGTTATATTCTTGTACATAGGAGCAGTATTATAGTAGTTATATTCTTGTACATAGGAGCAGTATTATAGTAGTTATTCTTGTACATAGGAGCAGTATTATAGTAGTTATATTCTTGTACATAGGAGCAGTATTATAGTAGTTATATTCTTGTACATAGGAGCAGTATTATAGTTATATCTTGTACATAGGAGCAGTATTATAGTAGTTATATTCTTGTACATAGGAGCAGTATTATAGTAGTTATATTCTTGTACATAGGGCAGTATTATAGTAGTTATATTCTTGTACATAGGAGCAGTTATAGTAGTTATATTCTTGTACATAGGAGCAGTATTATAGTAGTTATATTCTTGTACATAGGAGCAGTATTATAGTAGTTATATTCTTGTACATAGGAGCAGTATTATAGTAGTTATATTCTTGTACATAGGAGCAGTATTATAGTAGTTATATTCTTGTACATAGGAGCAGTATTATAGTAGTTATTCTTGTACATAGGGCAGTATTATAGTAGTTATATTCTTGTACATAGGAGCAGTATTATAGTAGTTATATCTTGTACATAGGAGCAGTATTATAGTAGTTATATTCTTGTACATAGGAGCAGTATTATAGTAGTTATTCTTGTACATAGGAGCAGTATTATAGTAGTTATATTCTTGTACATAGGAGCAGTATTATAGTAGTTATATTCTTGTACATAGGAGCAGTATAGTAGTTATATTCTTGTACATAGGAGCAGTATTATAGTAGTTATATTCTTGTACATAGGAGCAGTATTATAGTAGTTATATTCTTGTACATAGGGCAGTATTATAGTAGTTATATTCTTGTACATAGGAGCAGTATTATAGTAGTTATATTCTTGTACATAGGAGCAGTATTATAGTAGTTATATTCTTGTACATAGGGGCAGTATTATAGTAGTTATATTCTTGTACATAGGAGCAGTATTATAGTAGTTATATTCTTGTACATAGGCAGTATTATAGTAGTTATATTCTTGTACATAGGAGCAGTATTATAGTAGTTATATTCTTGTACATAGGAGCAGTATTATAGTAGTTATATTCTTGTACATAGGAGCAGTATTATAGTAGTTATATTTGTACATAGGAGCAGTATTATAGTAGTTATATTCTTGTACATAGGAGCAGTATTATAGTAGTTATATTCTTGTACATAGGAGCAGTATTATAGTAGTTATATTCTTGTACATAGGAGCAGTATTATAGTAGTTATATTCTTGTACATAGGAGCAGTATTATAGTAGTTATATTCTTGTACATAGGAGCAGTATTATAGTAGTTATATTCTTGTACATAGGAGCAGTATTATAGTAGTTATATTCTTGTACATAGGAGCAGTATTATAGTAGTTATATTCTTGTACATAGGAGCAGTATTATAGTAGTTATATTCTTGTACATAGGAGCAGTATTATAGTAGTATATTCTTGTACATAGGAGGCAGTATTATAGTAGTTATATTCTTGTACATAGGAGCAGTATTATAGTAGTTATATTCTTGTACATAGGAGCAGTATTATAGTAGTTTATTCTTGTACATAGGAGCAGTATTATAGTAGTTATATTCTTGTACATAGGAGCAGTATTATAGTAGTTATATTCTTGTACATAGGAGCAGTATTATAGTAGTTATATCTTGTACATAGGAGCAGTATTATAGTAGTTATATTCTTGTACATAGGAGCAGTATTATAGTTATATTCTTGTACATAGGAGCAGTATTATAGTAGTTATATTCTTGTACATAGGAGCAGTATTATAGTAGTTATATTCTTGTACATAGGAGCAGTATATAGTAGTTATATTCTTGTACATAGGAGCAGTATTATAGTAGTTATATTCTTGTACATAGGAGCAGTATTATAGTAGTTATTTTTGTACATAGGAGCAGTATTATAGTAGTTATATTCTTGTACATAGGAGCAGTATTATAGTAGTTATATCTTGTACATAGGAGCAGTATTATAGTAGTTATATTCTTGTACATAGGGCAGTATTATAGTAGTTATATTCTTGTACATAGGAGCAGTATTATAGTAGTTATATTCTTGTACATAGGAGCAGTATTATAGTAGTTATATTCTTGTACATAGGAGCAGTATTTAGTAGTTATATTCTTGTACATAGGGCAGTATTATAGTAGTTATATTCTTGTACATAGGAGCAGTATTATAGTAGTTATATTCTTGTACATAGGAGCAGTATTATAGTAGTTATATTCTTGTACATAGGAGCAGTATTATAGTAGTTATATTCTTGTACATAGGAGCAGTATTATAGTAGTTATATTCTTGTACATAGGGCAGTATTATAGTAGTTATATTCTTGTACATAGGGCAGTATTATAGTAGTTATATTCTTGTACATAGGGGCAGTATTATAGTAGTATATTCTTGTACATAGGAGCAGTATTATAGTAGTTATATTCTTGTACATAGGAGCAGTATTATAGTAGTTATATTCTTGTACATAGGAGCAGTATTATAGTTATATTCTTGTACATAGGAGCAGTTAGTATTAGTTTGTATTCTTTACATAGAGCAGTATTATAGTAGTTATATTCTTGTACATAGGAGCAGTATATAGTAGTTATATTCTTGTACATAGGAGCAGTATTATAGTAGTTATATTCTTGTACATAGAGCAGTATTATAGTAGTTATATTCTTGTACATAGGAGCAGTATTATAGTAGTTATATTCTTGTACATAGGAGGCAGTATTATAGTAGTTATATTCTTGTACATAGGAGCAGTATTATAGTAGTTATATTCTTGTACATAGGAGCAGTATTATAGTAGTTATATTCTTGTACATAGGAGCAGTATTATAGTAGTTATATTCTTGTACATAGGAGCAGTATTATAGTAGTTATATTCTTGTACATAGGAGCAGTATTATAGTAGTTATATTCTTGTACATAGGAGCAGTATTATAGTAGTTATATTCTTGTACATAGGAGCAGTATTATAGTAGTTATATTCTTGTACATAGGAGCAGTATTATAGTTTATATTCTTGTACATAGGAGCAGTATTATAGTAGTTATATTCTTGTACATAGGAGCAGTATTATAGTAGTTATATTCTTGTACATAGGAGCAGTATTATAGTAGTTATATTCTTGTATAGGAGCAGTATTATAATAGTTATATTCTTGTACATAGGAGCAGTATTATAGTAGTTATATTCTTGTACATAGGAGCAGTATTATAGTAGTTATATTCTTGTACATAGGAGCAGTATTATAGTAGTTATATTCTTGTACTGTACATAGGAGCAGTATTATAATAGTTATATTCTTGTACATAGGAGCAGTATTATAGTAGTTATATTCTTGTACATAGGAGCAGTATTATAGTAGTTATATTCTTGTACATAGGAGCAGTATTATAGTAGTTATATTCTTGTACATAGGAGCAGTATTATAGTAGTTATATTCTTGTACATAGGAGCAGTATTATAGTAGTTTATTCTTGTACATAGGAGCAGTATTATAGTAGTTATATTCTTGTACATAGGAGCAGTATTATAGTAGTTATATTCTTGTACATAGGAGCAGTATTATAGTAGTTATATTCTTGTACATAGGAGCAGTATTATAGTAGTTATATTCTTGTACATAGGCAGTATTATAGTAGTTATATTCTTGTACATAGGAGCAGTATTATAGTTATATTCTTGTACATAGGAGCAGTATTATAGTAGTTATATTCTTGTACATAGGAGCAGTATTATAGTAGTTATATTCTTGTACATAGGAGCAGTATTATAGTAGTTATATTCTTGTACATAGGAGCAGTATTATAGTAGTTATATTCTTGTACATAGGAGCAGTATTATAGTAGTTATATTCTTGTACATAGGAGCAGTATTATAGTATTATATTCTTGTACATAGGAGCAGTATTATAGTAGTTATATTCTTGTACATAGGAGCAGTATTATAGTAGTTATATTCTTGTACATAGGAGCAGTATTATAGTAGTTATATTCTTGTACATAGGAGCAGTATTATAGTAGTTATATTCTTGTACATAGGAGCAGTATTATAGTAGTTATATTCTTGTACATAGGAGCAGTATTATAGTAGTTATATTCTTGTACATAGGAGCAGTATTATAGTAGTTATATTCTTGTACATAGGAGCAGTATTATAGTAGTTATATTCTTGTACATAGGAGCAGTATTATAGTAGTTATATTCTTGTACATAGGAGCAGTATTATAGTAGTTATATTCTTGTACATAGGAGCAGTATTATAGTAGTTATATTCTTGTACATAGGAGCAGTATTATAGTAGTTATATTCTTGTACATAGGAGCAGTATTATAGTAGTTATATTCTTGTACATAGGAGCAGTATTATAGTAGTTATATTCTTGTACATAGGAGCAGTATTATAGTAGTTATATTTGTACATAGGAGCAGTATTATAGTAGTTATATTCTTGTACATAGGAGCAGTATTATAGTAGTTATATTCTTGTACATAGGAGCAGTATTATTAGTTATATTCTTGTACATAGGAGCAGTATTATAGTAGTTATATTCTTGTACATAGGAGCAGTATTATAGTTTATATTCTTGTACATAGGAGCAGTATTATAGTAGTTATATTCTTGTACATAGGAGCAGTATTATAGTAGTTATATTCTTGTACATAGGAGCTTATAGTAGTTTATTCTTGTACATAGGAGCAGTATTATAGTAGTTATATTCTTGTACATAGGAGCAGTATTATAGTAGTTATATTCTTGTACATAGGAGCAGTATTATAGTAGTTATATTCTTGTACATAGGCAGTATTAGTAGTTATATTCTTGTACATAGGAGCAGTATTATAGTAGTTATATTCTTGTACATAGGAGCAGTATTATAGTAGTTATATTCTTGTACATAGGAGCAGTATTATAGTAGTTATATTCTTGTACATAGGAGCAGTATTAGTAGTTATATTCTTGTACATAGGAGGTATTATAGTAGTTATATTCTTGTACATAGGAGCAGTATTATAGTAGTTATATTCTTGTACATAGGAGCAGTATTAGTAGTTATATTCTTGTACATAGGAGCAGTATTATAGTAGTTATATTCTTGTACATAGGAGCAGTATTATAGTAGTTATATTCTTGTACATAGGAGCAGTATTATAGTAGTTATATTCTTGTACATAGGAGCAGTATTATAGTAGTTATATTCTTGTACATAGGAGCAGTATTATAGTAGTTATATTCTTGTACATAGGGCAATAATATCGTAGTTATATTTTGTACTAGGAGGCAGATTATAGTAGTTATATTCTTGTACATCGGAGCAGATTATAGTAGTTATATTCTTGTAGATAGGAGGCAGTATTTAGTAGTTTATTCTTGTGATAGGAAGGCAGTATTATAGTAGTTATATTCTTGTACAATAGGAGCATTATTATAGTCGTTAATTCTTGTAGATAGGAGGCAGTAGATAGTAGTTATATTCTTTACAGAGGGCAGTATTATAGTAGTTATTTCTAGTACATAGGAAGCAGTATTCTGTAGTTATTCTTGTACATAGGCAGCAGTATTATAGTAGTTTATATTCTTGTAACATAGGAGGGCAGTATCCTATAGTAGTTCTTAATCTTGTAACATAGGAGGCAGTATTATAGTAGTTATATTCTTTGACAATTTTCTTTTTATTGAAAAGCATATCAAAATTGCATACCACAACGGTTTACATTGATGCAGACAATGGAATACAGCATGTACAATACAAAAGTGCATTTCAACAGTCCGTCAGCCTGGGGACAGGATCCTAAATACAAAATCTTCGTAGTGATGACAACAACAGTGATATACATCCTAGATCAAGTGCAGGGAGGATAAACATATCCTGTTATCCATATAATATCCCTAGGCTACGGATGCTCATTTGAATATGCAAAGGACCTTGCAGTATGACAAGTAAATAATATGGCTTAATAGTAGTTATATTCTGGTACATAGGAGGCAGTATTATAGTAGTTATATTCTTGTACATAGGAGTCAGTATCATAGTAGTTATATTATAATACATAGGAGGCAGTATTATAGTAGTTATATTCTTGTACATAGGAGCAGTATTATAGTAGTTATATTCTTGTACATAGGAGCAGTATTATAGTAGTTATATTCTTGTACATAGGAGCAGTATTATAGTAGTTATATTCTTGTACATAGGAGCAGTATTATAGTAGTTATATTCTTGTACATAGGGGCAGTATTATAGTAGTTATATTCTTGTACATAGGAGCAGTATTATAGTAGTTATATTCTTGTACATAGGAGCAGTATTATAGTAGTTATATTCTTGTACATAGGAGCAGTATTATAGTAGTTATATTCTTGTACATAGGAGCAGTATTATAGTAGTTATATTCTTGTACATAGGAGGCAGTATTATAGTAGTTATATTCTTGTACATAGGAGGCAGTATTATAGCAGTTATATTCTTGTACATAGGAGTCAGTATTATAGTAGTTATATTCTTGTACATAGAGAGCAGTATTATAGTAGTTATATTCTTGTACATATGAGGCAGTATTATAGTAGCATTTATATTCTTTTGTTACTGTATAAGCTAGAACTTGTGTTTTATTCTCAAGAACTCCAATCTCCTTGCTGCTAACTGTTTCACAACTATCCTGCATGCAAGTGGTATTTTAATATAGCAACAGTATTACTTGTGTAAATGGGGATTAAAGATTTAATATAATGTTTCTGACGTTACGTAAATCCCCCATCTGCAAATCTATGCAGGTTTTCTTTGCCGGACAGGAAGATTCCCAAGGACAATGCTATTGGTACAATTAAAGGGACTTATGTCTTCTCTCCATTTAAGCTGGGGAGAAGCTGACGGTAGTGTTTGCTATTGAAGGATGATGGACAGGAGGCGGAAAAACTAAATTCAAGCTCCAGATATGTGTACGTTCATATTTTTATGTACTTTATGTATTTGTTCGGTTTTGCTTATTATTAGCGGCTCTGTGATATTCAGGAAAACATAATAAACTTGCACCCGACTGATGAGATGCTGGATTATCCCATTTACCACATTAATGATGTTTAAAGCATTAATTAGACAAATCCTTATGTTTCCAGCTCCAGAGGCAATACAAACAGTTTTTCTATTCACAATAATTTTTTCCAGACCTCAGGGCTACGTTATTGGCATTTTACAAATTATTACATTGGCACTGAGCTCATATATGAGAACTGCATAAAGTGCAACTCCCTAATCTAATGCTATATGATTAATCTTCCCCTTTATACGCAGTCACCACTAGGGGGAGCTCTATAAACAGGGATTTATATACTCAATGGGAACTGCCTAAAACTGTATACGGGGGGGGGGGGTTCTCGCATATCGGAGGCTGCAGGGGCCGCCATGACAGTTTCATGGGATGGATACATAGCGCTATTCACTATGGGCCCCTTTTTAAATAGATATGTGACCCTTCATTCCGTCTTTGTCTGCATCGCTTCCCCATGATCTTGAATCGGATGACATTTTCATCTCCATTCACATCCAAAGCCGCAATCACATTCTGCTTTCAAGGGAGCAGTGCATTGTGGGAGCTTAGGCGTCACCGGGTGGGTGGGGCTCAAGTGTTGTTGTTTTTTTCCCCAAGGGCGACCCCCAAATTCTGAATGCAGCTTTGGATGTGAATGGAGCAAACAACTTGATCCGTAAATGAAAGAAATCGAAGAAAGCAAATTATTTGCAAAGTAGCCCAGTGTATTCCATCATCCCGTGAAACTCAATTTAATCAGATTGTTTCTTTTTCTGCGGATGAGTTTATTGACAGGGGAAGCATTATGTGGCGGACATCTTGCTACAGGCACTTCCTGTAATGACTTGATGACCCACTTTATGTAATTATCATTGATTACCCTGTGGATTACGCAATAGAAGAGACATTTTACCGCAGGATCCTTAAAGACGAACTCCGGCGGAGAAACAGTACAACCGACGGGAGGAGGCCGGCAGCCATCTTCGTTTTTAGATCTTTATTGTGCCTACTTGCCGGGACCAGGGTCACCCTGCCCATTTTGATCCAAAACTAATAGACGGGACTTTGGGTGGACGAGGGGCGGATGTTGGTGCAGGGGTGCAGTTTTCGGGTGAACATTGGACTTTTTGCGGACAGTACATACATTTTTGGGGACGGTAATAATCCCACTTGTCCTTCTTGTGTTCCGTCCATGATTTAGTCACATCATTTCCACATGGTGGAACGCCTGGCGAGCTCGCCGTGGGGGAGAGATGACGAGAACGGCCGCAACTAATTACAGATTTATTCAATTACCTCACCAGCATCATCAGGGAAAGAATGTGCAACACATTCCAATGTCAGCAGACGATCGACCTCGCCGAACCAAACCGGATCAGACAGACTGGTCTTTTGCTTAAAGGGGTTCTCCCCTGATTGATGTAAAAAATGAAAATCAGACATCATCTAGTCCATGACAGTCTTTCTATAACAAAGCTAGAACCAGCCCTGTACCTCACATGGATCCAGAGATATCCTCATTCATTGCTCTGCTAGATTTATATCAATGGGGCGTGTCCTTTGTGCTGCAGCTCAGGGGGCGTGTCCTTTGTGCTGCAGCTCAGGGGGCGTGTCTATGCTCTCCTTATCACAGCTCAGAAGGCAGTTGAAGGATAGAACTGAGCATGTGCGGCCTTCTCAGTGAGCAGGACAAAGAAATAAGAAAAAAAACAAACAGCAGGTGGCGCTATACAGATACTTTTCAGTGAATAACTCAGTGGCTATTATACATTTTTAATTAATTGTAATTACAAAAGTATTCAGATCCGGGTGCTGGTTTGAAAACTGTAGAATATTTTTTCGTGGGACAAATAGTTTATATTTATGTCAGTCATTTTCGAGTTACATTCATGTACGGCGCAGTCCTATCTGCCTCTAGGAAAGATGGGTTCTAACTAATATGGCAGCCGTTATACTGAAATTATACTCGAGCCTAGCTAGGCTGTGATACATGGTCCATTCCTATACCACCTTCGATATCTGGGTGACGTAATGGGCTTGTACAATACTTGACGACATTTCAATAGAGGAATGTGGGTGACTGGCAGGGGCAGACTGGCTATAGACCCTGCAGGGAAATTTCCCGGTGGGCCAGTGCCCAGGGGGCAACCCGAGCCTTCCTCACTGCCGGGTACATAGCAATCTGATGCTCTCAGCATTAACTAATGTAGGAGCATCAGGTTCTTATGGACCTGGTCAATGGCCGCAGGTGCCCTCCTGAACTCCTCAGAATGGTGATACAATTGGATAATGTGGCGAGGGCGGCAGTATATTGTGCTGCACTGTGGTATCTGGTTCTGCTGGGGCAGTATATTGTGCTGCACTGTGGTATTTGGTTCTGCTGGGGCATTATATTCTGCTGCACTGTGGTATCTGGTTCTGCTGGGGCAGTATATTGTGCTGCACTATGGTATTCAGTTCTGCTGGGGCGGTATATTGTGCTGCACTGTGGTATCTGGTTCTGCTGGGGCAGTATATTGTGCTGCACTGTGGTATCAGGTTCTGCTGGGGCAGTATATTGTGCTGCACTGTGGTATCTGGTTCTGCTGGGGCAGTATATTGTGCTGCACTGTGGTATTTGGTTCTGCTGGGGCATTATATTCTGCTGCACTGTGGTATCTGGTTCTGCTGGGGCAGTATATTGTGCTGCACTATGGTATTCAGTTCTGCTGGGGCGGTATATTGTGCTGCACTGTGGTATCTGGTTCTGCTGGGGCAGTATATTGTGCTGCACTGTGGTATCAGGTTCTGCTGGGGCAGTATATTGTGCTGCACTGTGGTATCTGGTTCTGCTGGGGCAGTATATTGTGCTGCACTGTGGTATATGGTTCTGCTGGGGCAGTATATTGTGCTGCACTGTGGTATCAGGTTCTGCTGGGGCGGTATATTGTGCTGCACTGTGGTATTTTGTTCTGCTGGGGTGGTATATTGTGCTGCACTGTGGTATCTGGTTCTGCTGGGGCGGTATATTGTGCTGCACTGTGGTATTTTGTTCTGCTGGGGCAGTATATTGTGCTGCACTGTGGTATCTGGTTCTGCTGGGGCAGTATATTGTGCTGCACTATGGTATTCAGTTCTGCTGGGGCGGTATATTGTGCTGCACTGTGGTATCTGGTTCTGCTGGGGCGGTATATTGTGCTGCACTGTGGTATTCAGTTCTGCTGGGGCGGTATATTGTGCTGTACTGTGGTGTTTGGTTCTGCTGGGGCAGTATATTGTGCTGCACTGTGGTTTTTGGTTCTGCTGGGGCAGTATATTGTGCTGCACTGTGGTATTTGGTTCTGCTGGGGCGGTATATTGTGCTGCACTGTGGTATTTGGTTCTGCTGGGGCAGTGTATTGTGCTGCACTGTGGTATCAGGTTCTGCGGGGGCAGTATATTGTGCTGCACTGTGGTATCTGGTTCTGCTGGGGCGGTATATTGTGCTGCACTGTGGTATTCAGTTCTGCTGGGGCAGTATATTGTGCTGCACTGTGGTATTCAGTTCTGCTGGGGCAGTATATTGTGCTGCACTGTGGTATTCAGTTCTGCTGGGGCAGTATATTGTGCTGCACTGTGGTATTCAGTTCTGCTGGGGCAGTATATTATGCTGCCCTTTGGTATTTGGTTCTGCTAGGGCAGTATATTGTGCTGCACTGTGGTATTCAATTCTGCTGGGGCAGTATATTGTGCTGCACTGTGGTATTCAGTTCTGCTGGGGCAGTATATTATGCTGCCCTTTGGTATTTGGTTCTGCTAGGGCAGTATATTGTGCTGCACTGTGGTATTGCAGGCCCTGCTTACTTGTGTTGCCCCGCTTTTTGTCAATTTGGACCCGCCTACAACATGTGGGCACTTACATTTTTTTTTCCAGAGCCACTTTAAATTCTCAGTCCGCACATGGTGACTGATGTGGTTATGGCACTCTTCTTACTTCCTCATCTAACCCTACAGTGAGCTAGGGAGGACCTAAGTCCATTACCTAGCATCCTACAAGGGAAGTCAGGATTGTTAACCCTGATTGATCCATACAAAGCTATATTGGGTTATACAATACTTTAAATAACAAGAAACTATTTTACAAGTACCCTATTCTGGCGTACTGTATAAGCCCCACCCTTTTTTTGGCAGTTCATGGGATTTGGTTGGCGGTGGGGCTAATCCAGTTTAAATTAAGTCAGATCTGACACAAAAGGGGGGAGAAAAAAACTGACAATATTTAACAACACCATGATGGGACTCCATGCTATGTTCCCACATAAATAGTGTCGTATTTGCAATGTTTAACAAATAGTATAGGAAACTTTGGGTTTCTGAGTAATATATATGCGTTGTCTGGGGGGGGGGGGTACTCTTTCCTATTACAGAGAGTTCCTGGTATGCATAGTATGACTGCCATGTATTGTAGGCCAGGCTATGCCCCTCAGAGTTTCTGGGAAATATGTTCAAATTAGATGGCAGCAGATTCAGGCTACTTTCACACTAGCGTTTCTATTTTCCGGTATTCAGATCCGTCATAGGGGCTCAATAACGGAAAAAAATGCCCCCGTTTTGTTTCCATTCATTGTCAATGGGACAAAACTAAACTGAACAGAACGGAGCGCTCCAAAATGCATTCCGTTCCGTTCTCGTACCGGAGAGCAGCAGCATGCTGCGCTTTGCTTTCCGTCCTGGGATGCGGAGCAAGACGGATCTGTCATGACCCACAATGCAAGTCAATAGGGACAGATCCATTTTCTCTGACACAATCTGTCGCAATAGAAAACGGATCCATCCCCCAGCAGCATCAGGAGGCCACAGAGTAGCACAATGACAAAGTGTGGAGGTGGCAGCAGCGGCAGCATCAGGAGGAGGCCACAGGGTGGCAAGGTGACATAGTGTTGAGGTAGCAGCAGCATCAAGAGACCACAGAGTGGCAAGGTGACATAGTGTGGAGGTGGCAGCAGCATCAGGAGACCACAGAGTAGCACAATGACAGAGTGTGGAGGTGGCGGCAGCATCAGGAGACCACAGAGTGGCAAGGTGACATAGTGTGGTGGTGGCAGCAGCATCAGGAGACCACAGAGTGGCAAGGTGACAGTGTGGTGGTGGCAGCAGCATCAGGAGACCACAGAGTGGCAAGGTGACATAGTGTGGAGGTGGCAGCAGCATCAGGAGACCACAGAGTAGCACAATGACAGAGTGTGGAGGTGGCGGCAGCATCAGGAGACCACAGAGTGGCAAGGTGACATAGTGTGGGGGTGGCAGCAGCATCAGGAGACCACAGAGTAGCACAATGACAGAGTGTGGAGGTGGCGGCAGCAGCATCAGGAGGCCACAGGCTGGCAAGGTGACATAGTGTGGAGATGGCAGCAGCATCAGGAGACCACAGAGTGGCAAGGTGACATAATGTGGAGGTGGCAGCAGCATCAGGAGACCACAGAGTGACCCGGTGACAGAGTGGGGAGGTGGGTGGCAATACCAGTACTAGCTGAAGATGGTGGGTGAAAGAAGGAGCACTTGGCATCAGATGTGTGGCATCAGGTGGGTGGCAGCATCTGAATAGTAGCTGAGGCAGGTAGCCAGAAGAAACCGGTCTCTTTTGTCAAAGTGTTGGTGTGGCACCATGGATGATTTAGTCTAATGCATTAGGCATTGCTGGGTGGAAATCCTGGCTGATCCACGCCTGATTCATCTTGACAAAGGTCAGTCTCTCCACATTTTGGGTGGATAGGAGAGTACTCCTTGGGGTAACTATGGCCCCCGCCGCACTAAACACCCGCTCTGATGCCACACTACTGGCCGGGCAAGACAGCTTTTCCAGGGCAAACTCTGCTAGTTGCGGCCACAAATCCAGTTTGGCAGCCCAGTAGTCCAGCGGATCTTCAATGTGGGGTGGCAGGGTGCTGTCCAAGTATGCCACCACTTGTTGGTTCAGGTCCTGCTCCAGGTCTACCTGCTGCTGGTGAGTAGTTTCTTCACTAGGCAGGTGAAGAAAGCTGCTCATCTGCGACTCTAGACTCAAGTTGCTGCTGATGGAGAGGGCCTTCCCCCGGTCAGACCTGCGAGAGAATGGACGATGGCGCAGATAGGCAGTGGCCAACTGACTACATAGGATGTCTCTATAGTAGTTTAGTTTGTCTTTCAGCGGGTGTAAAAAAGGCCCCCATATTGGACCGGTAGCGAGGGTCTAACATGGTGGAGAGCCAGTAGTCATTCCTCTGCCGAATGGTGACAATTCGGCTGTCACTACGCAAGCAAGTGAGTATGCATTGGGCCATTTGTGCAAGTGACTCAGAGGGACTCCCTGCCTCCATCTCCACTGCATACTGCCACGGTGTGTCTGGGTCCTCTGCCTCATCTTCCTCATCGCCTTGTAGCTCCTCTGGTTCCTCCTGCTCCTCCTCTCCTGTCACCTGTGTAGAAGAACCACCTGTTTCGCTAAACATTGCTTGTGCTCCAATATCCTCCTCCTCCTGTTCAGCCCCACAGGGCTCATGTGGCCGTGAGATGTAGGCGCCACGTCTCCAGTCCCCTGAGCAGCCACATTTACCAGCATCTTTTCCAGGATATGAAGCAGTGGAATGACGTTGTTCATCCTGTAGTCCTGGCGACTGACAAATAACATGGCCTCCTCAAAGGGCCTGAGCAAACGGCAGGTGTCACGCATGAGCTGCCACTGGCTGACATCGAAGGTACACAGGGGAGTACTCCTGTCCGCTTGGATCATCAAGAAATCGTTGATGGCCTTTCTCTGTTCATATAGTCAGTCCAACATATGGAGGGTGGAATTCCAACGGGTGGAAACATTGCATATCAGTTGGGGGATGCCGTTCTGCCGCTGCAGCTCAAGGAGGGTGTGATTTGCAGTGTACGAGTGGCTGAAGTATCCTGGCCATTTTTAGGATGTCTTGAAGATGGGTGGAAGACTTCAGAAACCGCTTGACAACCAGATTGAACATGTGGGCTATGCAGGGAGCATGGCTCAGCCCTCCTTGACGCAGCGCCGACACCATGTTCTTTCTGTTGTTGGTCACCATGGTTACGATCTTGAGTTCATCAGACCCCAGAAAAGGTGTTGGTTGTATCCACTCTAAAGCGGCAGAAGTCTGACGAAGGCCAATATATGGCCGAAACGTCACTTACTATACACAGCCGCAAATGTCTAATAAAGAATTCCTGCTTTTCAACGCAAATGCTGGAGTTTTCATATTCTTACGATCTTGAGTTGTCGTGGAGAAAGCCAGGATTCGATTTCTTGATGAAGGACACAGAGCAGTTCCTCCCCTGTGTGACTCAGTTCGCCCAGGCAAACGAGGTGCAGAACACCGTGACACCGCCGTGCCCTGCACATGTGGTATGCTGGAGGAGCACTGTGAATTGTCCCTGCAGTGGAGGCTGAAGACATGGTGGAGGATGAGGAGGCAGAGGCGGTCATTGGCGGGAGAACGTAGAGGCAGAAGCGGCGTCACCTGGCCAAGTTGCTGGTGTGGCTGTGCAGGAACCACATTCACCCAGTGGGCCGTAAAGGACATATATTGCCCTTGACCGTAGTTACAGCTCCACATGTTGGCTGTCACCGTGCACTTTGGCAGACACTGACAGGCTCAAGGACTGGCCCACCTTCTGTTCTACATATTTGGGAAGGAATGGTACTGCCTTTTTGGCAAAGAACTGACAGCTTGGGACTCTCCACCTCGACTCGGCACAAGCCATCAGTTCTGAAAGGTGCACAGTCCACCACTTGGAAAGGGAGCGACTACAGCACCAGCAACTTGGCCAGGAGCACATTCAGCTTCTGCGCCATTAAATGAGTGCACACATACTGTTGCCTTTTGGCAATCGCTTCGGTGATCGATTGCTGAAGGAATGACTGACGAGGAGGAGGAGCAGGAGCATCGGGACCAGCAGATGATAGGAAGGACAGACAGCTCCCTTCGGCTGAGGTGGTGGAGCCTTTACTGCCTGAAATCGGGTGCGTACCACTGGGTGATGCAGCGGTTGCTGCGGCAGGCTGGACCACCACAACGGAGCCACGGTTCTCTCAGGCCACTTTATGGTGACGCTGCATATGTTGACGCAGGGCCGTGGTGTCAACATTGGCACCCTGGCCACGCTTCACCTTCTGCCCACATATTCTACAAATAGCCATGTTCACCTCCTCCGGCGGCTTAACAAAAAAACTGCCACACCGCCGAGTAGGTGATTTGACCCCCAACACTCCGCAATGACTGACTGCTACCGACGCTGCTTCCGTGAACCCGTGCAACACTACTTTCCAGGCAGTTAGGCTCCTGCGAAGCCGGTGGTCTACCCCTGGCACGTTTGGCTCCCGACCTCCCACTGCTGCCTCCCTGCTGACTCCCGGCCACGCTAGAGACCACCCTCTTTGGGGGGCAGAGGAGGTCATATGGCTTCCTCTGCCCCCCATAGTTGGCACACACGCAAAAAAATTAAAAATAAATAAAGGCTAATACTTACCTGTGTCCGTGATTGTGAGGCAGGAGCACGTACATCAAGGCCCTGCGCCCCGTTACAGGTGCTCAATGACGTCATCACACACGCCTGCGCCGGGCTTTTACTACTACAAAGGTCTCAGGCCTAATAGGTCTGAAGCCTATGGCGGTAATAGGTGGCGGGGCAGGGAACTATGTGCTCCCGTGCCCCGCCGTAGTAAGTGGGTGTTCGGGTCGGCATTGGGCCCGGGTCTGCCGACCCGAACGTCCCTATTATAATCCGCCACTGGGGGTCATTAATAATACTGGGGGGTAATAATAGGGATATTAATACTGCGAGGTACTAGGGAGCCTTATTAATACTAGGGGCACTAACGGGGGTATTAATAATACTGAAAGGCAATAGGAGGCCGTTAATACTGGGAGGAACTAGGGGGAGGGTGTTAAGAGGGCAATAATAATACTGGAGGCACTATGGAGGGGTATTTGATGTCCTCGGGGCACTATGGGGGTCATTATATATACCGAGGGCATTGCAGGGGTTGGGATTTTAACAAAAAGCTAATTGAATTCATCCATTTTAATGGCCGTTAAAAACTGATGCAAAACGGGCATTAAAAACTCTACAGTGCCCCCATTTTTAACATCCGTTATTTTTCAATGTGTGTGCATCCACAAATCCATGCTGCCAAATCATCCTTCTGCGATCTGTTCGGTCTAACATGCGCATGAGGAGAATACAAACCTATAGTAGCCATGTGTAATTGGAAAAACACGACCAACGGGAATAACTGTGGAAGCAAAAACTAACAGACCCAATAAACTCTGCAACTCTCAGTCGTCTTCTAGACAGACAGTGTATCATCTGATCAAAAACCGCGTCCGATCAATCCTACTGGCCGGTAATCTAAACCCCATCGCAGCGGAATCAATTAATATACAGAAGAACTGCAGCTCCTGACAAAGAGCAACTCGACTTCTCATGAGCTAAAGACATACAGTACCAAAATGCTTGCAAACCACAGTAAAAATGTGATAATTTGGAGCAGATGTGAGGACCATGAGGGCCAATAAATAAAAAGAAATGATCTAAGCAGTGCAACATTCCTCCTTCCCTCATGGAATCCACGCCAACCCAATGAAGGAAGGAAGAGAATAGAAACAAGATAATGTAAAGCCCATGGGCAAACGTTTGTCGAAGTGATCATTACAAGGAAAGCCAAGGGAATTAGAGCCTTCAAGGATTAACCGTCAGCAAGCGGAAGGCTGCTCTAATGGCCGCTCTAGCCGTAAAGCAACCTTGACCAACAGCTCGCAATAAAGAAGCGGCATCATCAAATGATCTCGAAGTAACAGATGCCGAATCTTTATCCAAATCGTCATTGAAAGAATGATAAATGATGAATTTAAAAAAATTATTTTAATAGTTCAGACATTTTCGGACGCGATGATACCCAATATGTTTATTTTTTTTATTGTTTATGTAATATACACTCACCTAAAGAATTATTAGGAACACCTGTTCTATTTCTCATTAATGCGATTATCTAGTCAACCAATCACATGGCAGTTGCTTCAATGCTGAATGTCAGAATGGGAAAGAAAGGTGGGCTACAACAGCAGAAGACCCCACCAGGTACCACTCATCTCAGACTCCCTCTGTCTCCCATCTGTCCCCCATCGACAATGTGTGTGAAGGCTGGGTGGGGTCTCGTGTAGGCCTCAGACCAGCCTTGAGTAATTTCCAGCAGTCTGTGCCTCTCTGGTGCAGCCTGCTGGTCAATGTCAGAATAGCATTGCCATTAAAATGCAATGCACAATAAGGGATAGTGCATTGCATTTTAAAAGCAATCAAAATACTGTCTGTTATAGTCCCCTTGTGAGACTATTAGGTGGTAAATAAAAAATAAAAAACACATTTATTAAATAAAAAATTCCATAAACAAAAACCCTTTTATTGAAAATACGCTTTTTTATGAAAAAAATTGCAAAAAAAATCTCCCCTATATGTTTGGTATTGCCGTATCCGAAACGACCCAGACTACATAAATATAATGTAAATTATACCCTACGGTGAACGCCATAAAAAAAAAGAAAGAATTGCAAATTTTTTCTTAGTTGCCACGGAAAAAAGTAATAACAAGCGATCAAAAAGCGTAATTTACTCGAAAATGATACCAATGAAAAATACAAGTCGTCCTGCAAAAATCAAGTCCTCACAAAATTCCATAGAAAAAAAATAATTAAAAAGTTATGGGTCTTGGGAAGCGGCAAGGCAAAAACATTTTTTTCCTTTAAAAAAAAAGTGGTTTTATTGCAAAAAACTAGTAAAACGTTAAAAAAACTATATGTATTTGGTATCACTGTAATCGTACTGACCCAGAGATTAAAAATATTATGTTATTTATACTGAAATATTAACCCTGTAAAATTTATAACGTAAAAAAAAGGAAGTGGCAGAATTGCTGGTTTTCCTATCTCCCTCCCAGAAAGAGTTAATAAAAGTTAATCAGAAATTTATATGTACCCAAAATTAAAAACTACAACTTTTCCCGCAAAAAAACAAGCCCTCATGCAGCTATATAGACGGGAAAATAAAAAAGTTATAGCTCTTGGAACGCGACAATGAAAAAAGGAAGAAAAAACGCTTGATCAGTAAGACCCAAAACAGGCTGGTCACTAAGGGGTTAATTTTTTCTTGAACCACAACTACATTTCTCTTAACCGGCGGTAAAGTATCATGCCGAACCTGAGAGCTTAGGAGCGTAAGAAACCTTGCTTAAACCATAAAGAATGAACTTCGTCTTAGCCAAGGCATCCTTCTTTCCAGATTCGTAGTTGTCGGTGCTTTTTGAAAGATCCCGTGATCCAGCATTTTGCCAAGATTTTTTGAAGCATTGGAACATTGAACCCAAACAGATGGAACATTCATGCCGATAGCGGCAAAGGCTCAACCATTTACATACCTTGTACCATTTCATATTTTGAAGGAACAGCCAAGCTTTTGTCTAGAGATTTCATCGCACTAAAACCAAGCGAGGCCACCAAACTTCCTGTACGCCTCCAAAATGGAATCAATATGCTGAAACAGTCCTGAACATAATTGAGGGTCCTTAGCACCCAATACTGACGTATATGTAAAAATTGTCTGAAGCAAGGAAACACTGGCCATAGACCCTACAGGAAATTTCCCGATGGCCAATGCCAAGGGGCCCACCCAAGCCCTCCTCCAAGTACATAGAGATCTGATGCTCTGAGCATTAATTAATGCTATACACATCAGGTACTAGCACCTGGCCATCGGCGGAAAGTGCCCTCCTGCATTCAACTGTATTGCTGTCCTGAGGATGGCGATACAGTTGAATACTGCAGCCCGGGTGGCAGTATTTTATGCTGGACTGTGGTATTTGGTTCTGTTGGGGAGGTATTTTGTGCTGCACTACAGTATTGTTGGCCTCGCCTACTTCAGTTGCCCCTCCTTCTGTCAGTTTGGACCTGCCTACAACATGGGGCCACTTTTAGTTTTTTTCTAGGGCAAATTTTAAGTTCCCAGTCTCCCCCTTGCCCCAATTATAAAAGTTTTTAGAAGTTGTTCTCTTCCATTCCTCCTCTTTCTCATCAGACTTCTTATCCAACTTCAATACCTCTTTTAGCAAGGAGAAAATATCAATGTACTCCCTCCACAAGCAGCAAAGTCTATAGCCATAAACGAGCGAATACCTTGCTAACACGCACGGCCTTGTGATCCTAGACAGTCTTTGGATAGCTGTTCCTCTAGCCCTCTAGGATTCTCCACTTCTCAGGAATGATATTTGTCCTGGAGAAATCATCTTCTTCCTTGCCTCCAGCTTCACACAGGCTCATAGGCATCTGCTTCTCTCACAAGTAAAGTCCAAAACGACCTAGCATCTCACTTGAACGGCAAGCAGAGTTAAACTCAACTAGCATATGCTCTTAACAGCAAGCAGAGCTAGACTCAAGTGGCTGATGCAATACTAATTAGAAAACTTCTCCCTCAGAGGGGAAAGCTAGTTCCCTCTGCTGAGTCAGGGCATTATTAACAAAACAGTGCCAGCTGTAGACAGCTTGTGGGAATACATACAAAGCATTAATCATTTTAGTATTGTACTAAATGAACACTTTGCAGGGCAACGGTTTGGGGGTACTGCAGTTTCACCAAATGGACTTCAGGCAATGCATTAGAAGAATGATCATACCATACTGCAGCAGGCTGACTCTTCTGAGTAGGCGCATAAAAATTAGCCCATTTGGAAAACACTTTGGCTAAACTATTAAATGACTGGCTGCTACAAACATAATCACAGATGGCAGGCATTGCTCACATGAGCTCTTTTCTGCCCCTCCAGGGGAGGAACGCCTGCTCCCGCTCATTGCTATTCCAGAGGCTGAAGGTGGTCTCTTGGATGACCGGACTGGTGCATCTTGATGAAGTCCACCGCTATAGGGCTTTTCTTTAGTGGGCAGGGTCGATGACGACTTCCAGCGCACTATGGGGGGACTCCACCATTGAGCTACGTGTCCACATTCATTATAGTTCTGGATTTAAAGGCTCACTCCAGACAAATTTGGGACTGATTTATGAAAACTGTCTAAAAAGAAGAACCGTCTTTCTTGCCCTTAGTAACCAATCCCAGCATAGCTTTCATTTTTCAGCAGCAGATTACAACATGAAAGCTTCCCTGTGATATAATTAGTCAGAGTTACCAGCTTTGAAGAACTGGACTTGGGGTTTATTTAAATGAGCTAATACACAGGGCAATTTTCGGGAACGTACCTCATGGGTGGGGAAATGTCATGGCGAGCTTGCACTCAGACTCACAGATAACCCATCAAACCAGGCTCTGGGCGAGAGACAGGGGAAGGGTCACCTCCTAGCTAATCCCTGACCTCTTTCCCTGCACTGCTCAGCCCACATGCAGACCTTAAAGGTAGGTCTGATGTGTCCCAGTGCCTGGGCTGAGAAAACCCTAAATTCCCTGATATGGTGAAGAGGGGAAATAGGAGCAGCCTGCTCGAACAGAACCTGGATGGGAGAGATGAGACAAAACAACCAAACTTGAAATCACACTTATCTTTCTGAGCTGGAACAGACAACCTTCCTTCCTAGCTTCCAAGACCACAATGATTCTTATAATCCGCTCAGAGCACTAAGCTGGTGTGCTATTTAAACTAATGACCCCACCCAGTGCACCTGATGAGAGGCGGATCCAACACGGCTCCAAAACAAACACTAAACTCGTGCTGCTATCCTGGCCGACCTCCGCACATCGTCACATGACAGGAAGTAGGTGAGGTTGATCTGACATAAGCCGGATTTGTCAACCGCAATATTTTAAAAAAGTCACAAAAATTATTACAGCCTTACTTAAAAGGGTGGGGTAGAAATAAGAGTAACATCTTAGGACAGAAATGTTAAAGTTAAATATGCTACAAATTTATAAAGCACTGTGTGACATTTTATATATTTGGGGCAAATTACGGCAACGCAGACTGGGTTTAAAAACTTCCTTCATGATAAATCTCCACAAATATTTTCTGATGTATATGTCTAGAGGTTGGAGTTCATTTTTTAGGATACAAAGCCCCAAATTCCCTGTTTCTTCACACACAGCCATAGAGTGCCTGTCGCCACCACTAGGGGGAGCTTACAAGCCTACTGAAGACGGATTTATTATTGAGTTTAATGGGAACTGTATACCTTTCTCTACAAGGAAGAAAACAATTGGGGGATCTGTTGGTCTAATTTGCCGGCAAAGGTGATATAATTGTGCTTGTATCTTGCAGACATGAGGATCATGTAAGTCATCACAAATGGGGAGCTCCTCCACCACTCTCAGGAGGTTGAAGCTGGGGAAGCTGAAGATTGTGCGCCGACGCCTCCTGCAGCATTATGAGCACCAGCCGTTTATCTCTCTCCTGGCGGGTCTCTACAGCTGCCGGTGGAAACGGTACCAGCGTCAGAAGACAGAGCCAGGACAGTGCTGCTGCAAATGGGTAAGGCACGTTCAAGCCACTGACCAATGACATTCTAACACATCGTATAATCACCTCCAGAGCTGCATTCACGTGGCTTTCGGGTAGATCCAAGTCACCATCTATATTAATATCTATAGAACATGTACCCAACTTGCAAAGTGGCCCATTGTGCCAGTTAACTATCTGCTGCCTATACATCACCCTTTGGGATTTACAGTATACAGGAAAAATAATACTTTAACCATTGCTATACTTAATATTGACTCTTTAGCACTGGATCACTGCCCTCTGTCCTAGATGACTTCAAGAGAATTTTCAAAGCAAAGAGCATTTAGCAAGTAGGGGGAGAGAGAAGTAAACGGCTGATAACAGAAGAACTAGACTTTTCTCTCTGATAAGATATATTATAACGTTTCTTATGGTTGCTTGTACCAATCATTTATACAAAGTTGTGTAAAATGTTAGTGACCATTTAAGCCCTGTCCATTTTTGGACTGAGAGTAGAAGAATTTACTGTGATTGTCTCTGAAAATTCAGGACTACCCTAGCAAATTTGTGACTGTTGCCAATTATGCAGTGCCCCAATATAGTAGCTTTGTAATAGTGCCCTACAGCAGTGGTCCCCAACCTTTTTTTGCAACAAGGACTAATTTCATGCAAGACAATTTTCCCAGGGACCGGGTGGGGTGGGGGGTTCTGGGTGGGCAGGGCTTAGGGGGTGCTGGTCGGCGCTGACTTATTCATGCGCATAACAAAACACAAGGTGCATATTGAAATATATATAACACTATATAACGACTATATAAACTGACTAGGGTCTCTGCTGCACTGTACCGTATTATTCACCCTATAAGACGCACCTAGGTTTTAGAGGAGAACAATAAAAAAAAAATATTTTCCATTACACCTCAGGTCAGACCAGCAATCAGACCCCCAATGTTAATCAGACCTCAGATCAGACCCCCAATGCCTCAGATCAACCCCCTAACATTCAGCCATCTATCACCCCCCATGCCAGCCATCAGCCCCCATGTCAGCCAGCCATCATCTCCCATGTCAGCCAGCCATCATCCCCCCATGTCAGCCAGCCATCAGCCCCCCATGTCAGCCAGCCATCAGCCCCCCATGTCAGCCAGCCATCAGCCCCCCATGTCAGCCAGCCATCAGCCCCCCATGTCAGCCAGCCATCAGCCCCCCATGTCAGCCAGCCATCAGCCCCCATGTCTGCCAGCCATCAACCCCCCATGTCAGCCAGCCATCATCCCCATGTCAGCCAGCCATCATCCCCCATGTCAGCCAGCCACCATCCCCCCATGTCAGCCAGCCACCATCCCCCCATGTCAGCCCGCCACCAGCCCCCCATGTCAGCCAGCCAGCCATCAGCCCCCCATGTCAGCCAGCCATCAGCCCCCCATGTCAGCCAGCCATCAGCCCCCCATGTCAGCCAGCCATCAGCCCCCCATGTCAGCCAGCCATCAGCCCCCCATGTCAGCCAGCCATCAGCCCCCCATGTCAGCCAGCCATCAGCCCCCCATGTCTGCCAGCCATCAGCCCTAACATGTTAGCCCCCATGTCAGCCAGCAATCAGCCCTCATGTCAGTCAGCCATCAGCCCTCATGTCAGCCATCAGCGCAAATAAAATAAAAAACACTTACCTCTCCTGGTCCTGGACGCCACAGGTCAGACCAGTAATCAGACCCCCAATGTTAATCAGACCTCATATCAGACCCCCAATGCCTCAGATCAACCCCCCAACCTTCAGCCATCTATCAGCCCCCTTGTCAGCCATCAGCCCTTATGTCAGCCAGCCATCAGCTCCCCATGTCAGCCAGCCATCAGCCCCCATGTCAGCCAGCCATCAGCCCCCATGTCAGCCAGCCATCAGCCCCCATGTCAGCCAGCCATCAGCCTCCATGTCAGCCAGCCATCAGCCCCCATGTCAGCCAGCCATCAGCCCCCATGTCAGATAGCAGTCAGCCCCCCATGTCAGATAGCAGTCAGCCCCCCATGTCAGCCATCCATCATCCCCATGTCAGCCAGCCATCATCCCCCATGTCAGTCAGCCATCAGCCAGCCACAATCCCCCCATGTCAGCCCGCCACCATCCCCCCATGTCAGCCAGCCATCATCCCCCCATGTCAGCCAGCCATCAGCCCCCCATGTCAGCCAGCCATCAGCCCCCCATGTCAGCCAGCCATCAGCCCCCCATGTCTGCCAGCCATCAGCCCTGACATGTCAGCCCCCATGTCAGCCAGCAATCAGCCCTCATGTCAGTCAGCCATCAGCCCTCATGTCAGCCATCAGCGCAAATAAAATAAAAAACACTTACCTCTCCTGGTCCTGGACGCCACCGGTCAGACCAGCAATCAGACCCCCAATGTTAATCAGACCTCATATCAGACCCCCAATGCCTCAGATCAACCCCCCAACCTTCAGCCATCTATCAGCCCCCTTGTCAGCCATCAGCCCTTAAGTCAGCCAGCCATCAGCCCCCCATGTCAGCCAGCCGTCAGCCCCCCATGTCAGCCAGCCGTCAGCCCCCCATGTCAGCCAGCCGTCAGCCCCCCATGTCAGCCAGCCATCAGCCCCCCATGTCAGCTAGCCATCAGCCCCCATGTCAGCCATCAGCGCAAATAAAAAAAAAAACACTTACCTCTCCTGCTTCTGGATGCCACCGCCCCTCATCATCGCGATCCTCTTCATACTGCTGCCGACTGTGTATCGCGGGTGCGGCGCACAGTGTAAGGTCACAGTGCGCAACCCTGCACAGCCGACAACCAAGCCGAGGACCAGGAAGCGGTGAGTACAGATCCTTCACCGCTTCCTGGTCCTTCGGTACTAATGAAGCGCTTCCATGATGTACTGAGTTAAAGAAGGCCCTGATTGCTGCGGCAAGCAATCTTCCAGGGCCCGGTCCTGGGCCGCGGCTTGGTGGTTGGGGACCGCTGCACTACAGCACAAACATAATAGTACCATACAATACCAAACTCATGCAGCTATGAAGCTCCAAAATAGCGCTATTTGTATGTATATTACTCTTTTTGGGCTAAAAATAATTTAATTTGATCTTTATTAAAAATATTCATCCGTTCTGTCACAAAGGGTTAACTGTCTAGCTGTGTGAACGCTACTCTCACTTTGTGCCTGTCAACCTTATACTAAAAGGTCATAAACACTTATTTAAGCCACATTCTCATCAGTAAGAACTGAGCTACAATGAGAGTTTATAGGGTCAGAGCAGAATGCTTTGCTGCCTGATTGAACAGAGTGGAAACACAAAGCCTGCTACTAGAGAATCTCAAGGCTGTACACAGAAAGGGGCTCAACATTTTTAATAAAATTGAAAAAAAGATTTTTAGCTCAAATTAAGTACAATGCAATAATAAAAAAAAAATATGGCCCTCAAAGATGTACATAGCCTTTAAGTAAAACCATATTAGACAAGATGGTGTAAGTATAGGGGGGAGGGGAGGCGGAGACTCAGGGTAATTGCGACTTTTGGCCTATACTATAATATAGGCCCAAATTTCCCAATGTGCATGTGAACATTGATGTGGATTGTCTCCACAAGTCAGAAGGAGAGATGTCCTCGGAATCTGTCAGTAGTGCAGCCTCAGGTTTAATAGACTGACTTGTTGTAAGAACAGTCTGTAATGATCCGTATTTCCGTCTTGTAGAATGAGTCCCTGTTCTTCCTCCTCCTGGTCGTGGCTTTCTGTCTTGCTTTAGTTTTCGTGTATTTCTGGGGAGAAGCAAAGAACGACTACAATGACTTTGACTGGTAAGTGGCCCTTGTAGATTTCGGGTGTACCTTGATCATAGGGGAAGATTTACAAATCAGAGTGTGCCCGAATTCTGGTGCCTGCACTTTGAACCACATTTATTCAATATTTTAGACACTTTTTGGCAATGGGGTGTGGCTTAACACAAAAGGGGTGTGGTCTAAAGAGAATTTCAAGGCATGAATCTAGATATATAGATGTATTTTTTCTCGATTCCTCACAGGTACTCGTATAGAGGTTTGGGATACTGGTTCCTGTGGTCATTACTGATCCTGGTGGTGGTGGCCGTGCTCTTCACCTATATAGCGATATTGGTGGTAAGCTTGTGATCTGATAATTAATATTTCCAGTAATGTATACATTATATTGTTTTCTCCATTGTTACATTTCATCAATGTCCATAAAGTTTCCAGGATTCAAACATCTCTTTGAAGGCATATCTGCATAGTTAAGTAGTGTAATGCAGCAGAGGTTGTACTGATGTCTACTTAGGACCCTGGGAAAGCTGGGTGGCTATATGTCTCACACGAGTAGGTTTTGAGTATCGTGAGTATACGTTATAGTAATGGATATTTTTTTTTTTCCGTTTAGGTTTTGTCAGTATGTCTGCTCTCAGAAGGTCAGCGGCTGTACCTGCATTGGAGCCACAAGGTAATAGCTTCACAATCCTGTACTTTATATCTGTCAGAGCTTTGTTTCCCTGATACACAGCACCAAAATCCCCTGCTCAGATTTTAAAAATCTGATAAAAAATCAGCCTACCTGCAGCGACCACTAGAGGGAGATCACTGAATTCTGTTTATACATTGAACTAAAAAATAAACCAGTCTGTAGGAAGTTTCTTAGCTCCCCCTAGTGGTGGCTGCAGGTAATCAGAATTTGATCATTAAATGTCTGCAGTGGATTTGGAGCTTTGAATCTGAAAAAAGGAGCATTGACTAATATGAAGATATGAAAAGACATAAATCAGACTAACTTAAAGAGTCTTTTTCATCTATATCAACAAGATTTTGTTGGCTTTTTTTCTGACCTATATGTTTTCTCTGTGCCAGGGTGGGATGATATTTGTCCTCATATTCTTTACTGCTGCCCTCGCTGTTTTGTCTAATTTATGGGGTGAAGAATGGGCAGCTGTTCGCCTCTCCTTCCAGGTAAGTGTTGTAAGCTATGCATCTGTGACCACAAAGACAGTGGGAAACTGTAGAGTAAACGTCTATAAAAGCCATGCAGCTCTGGAGTATAATACAGGATAAGTAATGTAATGTATGTACACAGTGACTGCACCAGCAGAATAGTGAGTGCAGCTCTGGAGTATAATACAGGATAAGTAATGTAATGTATGTACACAGTGACTGCACCAGCAGAATAGTGAGTGCAGCTCTGGAGTATAATACAGGATAAGTAATGTAATGTATGTACACAGTGACTGCACCAGCAGAATAGTGAGTGCAGCTCTGGAGTATAATACAGGATAAGTAATGTAATGTATGTACACAGTGACTGCACCAGCAGAATAGTGAGTGCAGCTCTGGAGTATAATACAGGATAAGTAATGTAATGTATGTACACAGTGACTGCACCAGCAGAATAGTGAGTGCAGCTCTGGAGTATAATACAGGATGTAACTCAGGATCAGTACAGGATAAGTAATGTAATGTATGTACACAGTGACTGCACCAGCAGAATAGTGAGTGCAGCTCTTGAGTATAATACAGGATGTAACTCAGGGTCAGTACAGGATAAGTAATGTAATGTATGTACACAGTGACTGCACCAGCAGAATAGTGAGTGCAGCTCCGGAGTATAATACAGGATGTAACTCAGGATCAGTACAGGATAAGTAATGTAATGTATGTACACAGTGACTGCACCAGCAGAATAGTGAGTGCAGCTCTGGAGTATAATACAGGATGTAACTCAGGATCAGTACAGGATAAGTAATGTAATGTATGTACATAGTGACTGCTCCAGCAGAATAGCGAGTGCAGCTCTGGAGTATAATAGAGGATGTAACTCAGGATCAGTACAGGATAAGTAATTTAATGTATGTTCAAAGTGACTCCACCAGCAGAATAGTGAGTGCAGCTCTGGAGTATAATGCAGGATGTAACTCAGGATCAGTACAGGATAAGTAATGTAATGTATGTACACAGTGACTGCATCAGCAGAATAGTGAGTGCAGCTCTGGAGTATAATACAGGATGTAACTCAGGATCAGTACAGGATAAGTAATGTATGTACACAGTGATCACCAGCAGAATAGTGAGTGCAGCTCCGGAGTATAATACAGGATGTAACTCAGGATCAGTACAGGATAAGTAATGTAATGTATGTACACAGTGATCACCAGCAGAATAGTGAGTGCAGCTCCGGAGTATAATACAGGATGTAACTCAGGATCAGTACAGGATAAGTAATGTAATGTATGCACACAGTGACTGCACCATCAGAATAGTGAGTGCAGCTCTGGAGTATAATACAGGATGTAAATCAGGAACAGTACAGGATAAGTAATGTAATGTATGTACATAGTGACTCCACCAGCAGAATAGTGAGTGCAGCTCTGGAGTATAATACATAACTAACTCAAGATCAGTATGGTATAAGTAATGTAATGTATGTACACAGTGACTGCACCAGCAGAATAGTGAGTGCAGCTCTGGAGTATAATACAGGATGTAACTCAGGATCAGTACAGGATAAGTAATGTATGTACACAGTGACTGCACCAGCAGAATAGTGAGTGCAGCTCTGGAGTATAATACAGGATAAGTAATGTAATGTATGTACACAGTGACTGCACCAGCAGAATAGTGAGTGCAGCTCTGGAGTATAATACAGGATGTAACTCAGGATCAGTACAGGATAAGTAATGTAATGTATGTACACAGTGACTGCACCAGCAGAATAGTGAGTGCAGCTCTGGAGTATAATACAGGATGTAACTCAGGATCAGTACAGGATAAGTAATGTAATGTATGTACACAGTGACTGCACCAGCAGAATAGTGAGTGCAGCTCTGGAGTATAATACAGGATGTAACTCAGGATTAGTACAGGATAAGTAATGTAATGTATGTGCACAGTGACTGCACCAGCAGAATAGTGAGTGCAGCTCCGGAGTATAATACAGGATGTAACTCAGGATCAGTACAGGATAAGTAATGTAATGTATGTACACAGTGACTGCACCAGCAGAATAGTGAGTGCAGCTCTGGAGTATAATACAGGATGTAACTCAGGATCAGTACAGGATAAGTAATGTAATGTATGTACACAGTGACTGCACCAGCAGAATAGCGAGTGCAGCTCTGGAGTATAATAGAGGATGTAACTCAGGATCAGTACAGGATAAGTAATTTAATGTATGTTCAAAGTGACTCCACCAGCAGAATAGTGAGTGCAGCTCTGGAGTATAATGCAGGATGTAACTGTCACGGCTGTTTGAGGGTAACAAGAGCAAACACAGTGAAAAGAGCTACTGACCGGACCCAAACTAGGGAAGATAAGGGGTGACCCCTGTCAGACCCTCAAAGCTCTCCCTATGCTGCTAAAGCACATGCCTGGATCCAAATGGTGGAAGGAGGCATGCCCGCGTACCTCAGACTGATGGCCACTGTAACCCCTACAATAGTGGAAGGGGCACGGCCACCGGTGCCCTACTCAGTATATGGAGGGAACCGTGGCCACCTCAGATCCAGTCAGAAAATAATCAGGAAAACAACAATATCTGCACACTTAGCTGAAGGAGATGCAGCCGCAGAGAAGACGGATCCAAGGACAGCTGGCAATATCCGGAGTGCTTGCTGCAGCAGAAACCAGGTCCAGTGAACTGATAGCTTACAAGTGGAGTTACTCAAGCCAGAGCTACAACAGAAATGAGAAATATAATCCACGCCCTGCAACAGGAGGAGGGGTGATTTAAAGGCAGGAAAATCAACTGCAGGAGAAACAGCTGAGAGTAAAGACCTCATCACAGGGGCGGAGAAACAGAACAGTGAGAACACCTCCAAGCTCTAAGTGACATCATCGCAGGGGTGGAGACACAGAGCTGTGAGAACTTCTCAAAGCTCTGGTAGTGACAGTACCCCCCCCTCTAAGGGTGGACTCCGGACACCCAGGACTCACCTTCCCAGGATGAGCCCTATGAAATGCCCTGATGAGGCGAGTGGCTTTAATGTCCGACACCGGAACCCACATCCTCTCCTCAGGACCATAACCCTTCCAATGAACGAGGTACTGAAGAGAACCGCGGACAATGCGAGAGTCCACAATTCTGGAAACCTCAAACTCCAGATTGCCATCAACCAAAATCGGAGGAGGAGGCAAAGAGGAGGGTACCGGGGGCTGGACATATGGTTTTAAGAGAGATCTGTGAAATACATTATGTATCTTCCAAACCCGTGGAAGATCAAGACGGAAGGCAACCGGATTGATGACTGACAACATTTTATAAGGCCCAATAAACTTGGGACCCAATTTCCAGGAGGGAACCTTTAGTTTAATATTTTTAGTAGACAACCACACCAGATCACCCACATTCAGGTCCGGACCAGGCACACGTCTCTTATCAGCCACACGCTTATACTTCTCACTCATCTTTCTAAGATTACTCTGAATCTTTTGCCAAATGGTAGACAAAGACGAGGAAAATCTCTCCTCCTCAGGTAAACCCGAAAGAGCCCCTCCCGAGAATGTCCCAAACTGCGGATGGAACCCATATGCACCAAAGAATGGTGACTTATCAGAAGATTCCTGACGACGGTTGTTCAAAGCAAACTCAGCAAGAGGGAGAAAAGAACACCAATCCTCCTGGTTCTCTGCCACAAAACAGCGCAAATATGTCTCCAGATTCTGATTGAGGCGCTCAGTCTGACCATTCGACTGCGGGTGAAAAGCAGAAGAGAAGGACAGCCGAACCCCCAGGCGAGAACAGAAAGCCTTCCAGAACCTGGACACAAACTGCGAGCCTCTATCGGAAACAATATCAGAGGGAATGCCATGCAATTTAACAATATGGTCGATAAAAGCTTGCGCCAACGTTTTAGCATTGGGTAAACCAGGGAAAGGAACGAAATGAGCCATCTTGCTAAAACGGTCCACGACCACCAGGATCACCGACTTCCCCGAGGAACGAGGAAGATCCGTGATAAAGTCCATGGACAGGTGTGTCCAAGGACGGGAAGGTATGGGTAACGGGAGAAGGGAACCTGAAGGTCGTGAACGAGGGACCTTAGCGCGAGCGCACGTCTCACAAGCAGCCACAAAACCCTCCACCGACTTACGAAGAGCCGGCCACCAAAATCTCCGAGCAATGAGATCAACCGTGGCTCTACTCCCGGGGTGACCAGCAAGAACCGTATCATGATGCTCCTTAAAGAGTTTGTGACGTAGCTCAGGAGGCACAAACAACTTCCCGGAAGGACAACGGGCAGGTGCCTCAGTCTGGGCAGCCTGGACCTCGGCCTCCAAATCGGAATAAAGAGCAGAAACAACTACCCCCTCCGCCAAAATGGGACCCGGGTCCTCGGAGTTTCCTCCTCCCGGAAAACAGCGAGAGAGAGCATCAGCCTTCACATTTTTGATCCCAGGGCGGAATGTAACGACAAAATTGAATCTGGAGAAGAACAGAGACCATCTGGCCTGTCTCGGATTCATACGCCTGGCCGACTCCAAGTATGCCAGATTCTTATGGTCGGTAAAAACGGTGACAGGGTGCCTGGCCCCCTCCAACCAATGACGCCATTCCTCGAAAGCCAACTTGATGGCCAACAACTCCCTATCTCCCACATCATAGTTTCTCTCTGCCGGGGAGAGTTTTTTAGAGAAAAAGGCACAGGGTCGCCATTTGGCAGGAGAAGGGCCCTGGGACAAAACTGCACCCACACCCACCTCGGAAGCATCCACCTCAACAATAAAAGGTAAGGAAACATCGGGATGCACCAAGATGGGAGCAGACGCAAAACTCTCTTTAATCTTAGAAAAGGCTGCAAGCGCCTCCTCCGACCAAGAGGAAAAATCCGCCCCCTTTTTTGTCATGTCAGTAAGGGGTTTGACAACAGAGGAATAATTCAAAATGAACTTTCTGTAGTAGTTAGCAAAACCCAGAAAGCGCATCAATGCCTTCTGATTCTCAGGAAGCTCCCACTCAAGTACAGCACGGACCTTCTCAGGATCCATGCGAAAACCAGAAGCAGAGAGGAGAAAACCAAGAAATTGAATCTCCGATACCATAAAAAGACATTTCTCTAGCTTGGCATACAGTTTATTCTCCCGCAGTATCTGCAGAACCTGAAAAAGATGATCCTGATGGGTCTGAACATCAGGGGAAAAAATCAAAATATCGTCAAGATACACCAAAACAAATTTCCCCATTAAGTGGTAGAAAATACTATTAACAAAATGCTGAAAGACGGCCGGAGCATTCATCAGGCCGAAAGGCATAACGAGATTCTCAAAATGCCCGTTAGGGGTATTAAAAGCCGTTTTCCATTCATCCCCCTCTCTGACCCTGACCAGGTTGTACGCGCCTCTCAGATCCAATTTGGAAAACACCTTGGCTCCAACAATTTGGTTGAAGAGGTCCGGGATCAGAGGAAGGGGATAGGGATCGCGAATCGTGATACGGTTCAGCTCCCTAAAATCTAAGCAAGGTCTCAGAGAGCCATCTTTTTTTTTAACAAAAAAAAAAACCCGCGGCAACAGGTGACTTTGAGGGACGAATATGCCCCTTCTCGAGACTCTCGGAGATATAGGTTCGCATTGCGATTCTTTCCGGTTGTGAGAGATTGTAGAGGCGTGCTTTTGGCAGCTTGGCGCCGGGAATGAGGTTAATGGGACAGTCAAACTCCCGGTGAGGAGGTAGCTCCTGAACACCGCTCTCGGAAAACACGTCCGAGAAATCAGAGAGAAATGATGGCACAGTTTTAGTAGACACCTCTGCAAAAGTCGCTGTGAGACAATTCTCTCTACAAAAGTCACTCCACTCATTTATTTGCCTTCCTTGCCAATCAATGGTGGGGTTATGTCTAGTGAGCCAGGGTAACCCCAAAACTAGAGGAGAAGGCAATCCGTTAAGGACAAAACAAGATATCTCCTCCACATGAGTGTCACCTACAGCTAGCCGGATATTGTGAACAATGCCTTTCAGAGATCTCTGCGAGAGTGGAGCAGAGTCAATGGCAAAAACAGGTATATCCTTTTCCAATGTGCAAACCTGAAAACCATGCATGGCTACAAATTGAGTGTCAATAAGATTGACGGCCGCTCCACTATCGACAAAAATCTCACAAGAAATGACTTTGCTCTCTAGCGCCACCCTGGCAGACAGGAGAAAACGGGAACTGCAGGTCAGAGGAAAAGCATCAATTCCCACATCAAGTTTGCCCAAAGTAGCAGATGAAGTAGAACTTGATGATCTACCTCTTGAGGTTTTTCTCTTAATATCGCTCTTAGTACAGTTCAGGAATCTCCTAGACGGACAAACATTTGCCAAATGACCTATGCCCCCACAACAAAAACACACCATATTCTGAGGACTAAATCCTCTTATCAGGGGCAAGTCGGCCTAGCTGCATGGGCTCCTCCTCAGAGGGGAGCGAGACAGGATGAGGCCCCTGCACACTGAATGAGTCCGCACCATTGCCCCAAGACTGACAATGGCTGGACAGAAAGGTCTTGTTTCTTTCTCTTAGACGTCTGTCAAGGCGTACCGCCAATGACATGGCAGACTCTAAGGACGTTGGTCTCTCATGGAAAGCAAACGCATCTTTCAATCTCTCTGAGAGACCATGACAGAACTGACTCCGGAGTGCAGCATCATTCCAACCTGAATCAGCTGCCCATCTCCGAAATTCAGAACAATAAAGCTCCGCAGACAGTTTGTTCTGGCATAAAGCACGTAAGTTCGATTCGGCCAGAGCAACACGATCCGGGTCATCATATATTTGCCCCAGGGCCACAAAAAATCTTTCCACGGATCGAAGGGAGGGATCCCCTGATGGCAGCGAAAAAGCCCAAGTCTGAGCATTGCCCCTGAGCAGGGAGATGACAATCCTCACCCTCTGTTCCTCATTACCAGAGGAAAGGGGACACAAGCAAAAATGGAGTTTGCATGCCTCTCTGAAGCGAACAAAATTCTCACTGCCCCCGGAGAACGTCTCCGGAAGTGAGACCTTTGGCTCGCAACAGACTCCATGAGCCGGAGCAGAGCCTAATGCTTGTAACTGAGTCATAGATTGACGGAGATCCGCTACTTCCAAAGAAAGACCCTGCATGCGGTCAACCAGGCCAGAAAGCGGATCCATGTCAAAAAAGGACGGTTTTGGTGGATTATAATGTCACGGCTGTTTGAGGGTAACAAGAGCAAACACAGTGAAAAGAGCTACTGACCGGACCCAAACTAGGGAAGATAAGGGGTGACCCCTGTCAGACCCTCAAAGCTCTCCCTATGCTGCTAAAGCACATGCCTGGATCCAAATGGTGGAAGGAGGCATGCCCGCGTACCTCAGACTGATGGCCACTGTAACCCCTACAATAGTGGAAGGGGCACGGCCACCGGTGCCCTACTCAGTATATGGAGGGAACCGTGGCCACCTCAGATCCAGTCAGAAAATAATCAGGAAAACAACAATATCTGCACACTTAGCTGAAGGAGATGCAGCCGCAGAGAAGACGGATCCAAGGACAGCTGGCAATATCCGGAGTGCTTGCTGCAGCAGAAACCAGGTCCAGTGAACTGATAGCTTACAAGTGGAGTTACTCAAGCCAGAGCTACAACAGAAATGAGAAATATAATCCACGCCCTGCAACAGGAGGAGGGGTGATTTAAAGGCAGGAAAATCAACTGCAGGAGAAACAGCTGAGAGTAAAGACCTCATCACAGGGGCGGAGAAACAGAACAGTGAGAACACCTCCAAGCTCTAAGTGACATCATCGCAGGGGTGGAGACACAGAGCTGTGAGAACTTCTCAAAGCTCTGGTAGTGACAGTAACTCAGGATCAGTACAGGATAAGTAATGTAATGTATGTACACAGTGACTGCATCAGCAGAATAGTGAGTGCAGCTCTGGAGTATAATACAGGATGTAACTCAGGATCAGTACAGGATAAGTAATGTATGTACACAGTGATCACCAGCAGAATAGTGAGTGCAGCTCCGGAGTATAATACAGGATGTAACTCAGGATCAGTACAGGATAAGTAATGTAATGTATGTACACAGTGATCACCAGCAGAATAGTGAGTGCAGCTCCGGAGTATAATACAGGATGTAACTCAGGATCAGTACAGGATAAGTAATGTAATGTATGTACACAGTGACTGCACCATCAGAATAGTGAGTGCAGCTCTGGAGTATAATACAGGATGTAAATCAGGAACAGTACAGGATAAGTAATGTAATGTATGTACATAGTGACTCCACCAGCAGAATAGTGAGTGCAGCTCTGGAGTATAATACATAACTAACTCAAGATCAGTATGGTATAAGTAATGTAATGTATGTACACAGTGACTGCACCAGCAGAATAGTGAGTGCAGCTCTGGAGTATAATACAGGATGTAACTCAGGATCAGTACAGGATAAGTAATGTATGTACACAGTGACTGCACCAGCAGAATAGTGAGTGCAGCTCTGGAGTATAATACAGGATGTAAATCAGGATCAGTACAGGATAAGTAATGTAATGTATGTACACAGTGACTCGACCAGCAGAATAGTGAGTGCAGCTCTGGAGTATAATACAGGATGTAACTCAGGATCAGTACAGGATAAGTAATGTATGTACACAGTGACTGCACCAGCAGAATAGTGAGTGCAGCTCTGGAGTATAATACATAACTAACTCAAGATCAGTAATGTAATGTATGTACATAGTGACTCCACCAGCAGAATAGTGAGTGCAGCTCTGGAGTATAATACCTAACTAACTCAAGATCAGTAATGTAATGTATGTACATAGTGACTCCACCAGCAGAATAGTGAGTGCAGCTCTGGAGTATAATACATAACTAACTCAAGATCAGTAATGTAATGTATGTACATAGTGACTCCACCAGCAGAATAGTGAGTGCAGCTCTGGAGTATAATACATAACTAACTCAAGATCAGTATGGTATAAGTAATGTAATGTATGTACACAGTGACTGCACCAGCAGAATAGCATGCTTAAAGGTTGTGTACACTTTTTTTTACTATTCATTTCCCAAACCTTAAATAAAGCAACTTTCTAAATATCTTCCCATTCTGCTTCTGGGTGCGTGAAAGTCCTTCATCCTGCTAGTGGTGCTGCTGAATCTGACATAAATCCATCAGAGCTCTGCTTCTGGTTCTGATGGCTCTCTGCTCTCCCTTCTCTTAGTGTTAGGAATAGCAGCAGGGAGAATGAGAATATTGTACCAAACAAATCACAAAGTGATGAGTAGTTAAAGCGTCCAAGGAGGGCAGATCACACAGGCTGTAGATAGGTAAGGAAGAACATGGGGCAGTTTACATAGGAAGAAAGACACGGGCTGTGTACAAGTATAGAGAGCAGACTCTGCGGGGAAGGGAGATGGGAACCCAGTCTCCTTAGCAACTGTCACTGTCATGTGGTATAAAAAGGGGGATTAAGCTGTGCTGATACATGAGAGCTAGTGAAGGCAGCAGTATCCTGGAAACACATCTAGCCTTTATTACCGGGAGGGACATGACCACATGAGAAAAGTCTGAAGGAAGGAGCAGGATGCAAACTGAGTATCAAGGGGCTGAAAAGTAATGAAGATTGCAGACTGAAACTTAGTGCAAGCTCTTTTTTTTAAGGGTACTTTCACACTTGCGGCAGAGGATTCCGGCAGGCAGTTCCGTCGCCGGAACTGCCTGCCGGATCTGTCACAACGCATGCAAACTGATGGCATTTGTCAGACGGATCAGGATCCTCATCCGTATGACAAATGCATTGAAATGCCGGATCCGTCTCTCTGGTGTCATCCAGAAAAACGGATCCGGCATTTATTTTTTTTCTAATTTTTTTGCGGTCTGAGCATGTACAGACCGCAATGCCGGATCCATTTTTCCGGAACTCTATGGGCCGGATCCGGCATTAATGCATGTCAATGTTAAAAAATGCCGGATCTGGCATTCCGGCAAGTGTTCTGGAGTTTTGGACAGAGATAAATCTGCAGCATACTGCTGTATTATCTCCGTCCTGAAATGGCAAAAAGACTGGACTGAAGACATCCTGATGCATCCTGAACGGATCGCTCTCCATTCAGAATGCATGGGGATAAAACTGATCAGTTCTTTTCCGGTATTGAGCCCCTAGGACGGAACTCAGTGCCGGAAAAGAATAACGCTAGTGTGAAAGTACCCAAGTAACTAACAGATGTAAAAGATTTTTTCCATGTCTGTAACTTTCAGTAATGCTGCAACTGTTTTCACTGCAGGTGACTGCTCCATACCTTCACATTGGCTCTCTAGCGGCAATGACCCTCTTGTCTTGGCCAGTAGCATTGTATTTTGTCAGAATGAACACAAAACGTAAGTTTTAAGGGCTTGGAGAAAACGGACTGTATATTATCTTTTATTTGTATCGCCAGTGACTTCCATTTTCAAAAGTGTTTTTTACTGTAATCAAAGAGGTAAAGCCTTAAAGTGGATGGAGAGGCTACCAGGATGGATAACACACAATGCAATGTTTGCTTTTTTCATTTTTTGTGGTAGTATTTCTGTAGTATCATTACTTCATTCTACATTTAGCTCCTTAAATGGGAACTAAAGCCAGGACCTACAAAACAATCTCCTTATGTGTCTTAAGTATTTGCTCTTGATTCATCAAATTTCATACTTGCAGACCATGAAAAATACTGAGAAAAGCAGTGCATTGTTCTCTCAGGCTGCAACCATGTTTTTTTTTACCCTCCCTCTCCCTCCTCTGATACTACTGCACTTGAGCCAGGGAGTGTACAACGAGGCGCTGGGTTTAGTCTGGATAACTGGATGACTTTTGTAGTGATAAATCCCTTCATCTAGCTAGAACAACTTGACATTCAGATTACTCGAAAAGCTGGGTGACAAGACAGTCGATCTGCATCGGTGCCTTGGTACCATATGGCAGATTCCCACAATATCTCAGACAATCTATCAGGGTGGCATTGTGTGTACTTTATATGACCAATATGTCCCCTTCAGCACCCGGCTTTCCCAGACTGCAAAATGCAAGATTAGCCTTTTTACGAATTGATAAATCCCCTGTATTGTAAATACCTATCTGGATTTGCTACCCAGGAGCCTGGACAAGCTGAGTAACAATCCCTGTGCTAAACCTCCATGCTGTAGCATAACTAGATTTGTCATTCAGGGTCCCAGGAATGCTGAGTAAAACATAATGTGAAGATGTAATAGGGACTGCTAGATACTAAGTCTACCAAAATAAATCCTTCTCCTGACTCCCAGAGAGTGCCATAGTTATAGACTGATTTGCCTTTCGAGATCCTGAGTCAAAACCTTGTGGAACTGTAATAGACTGCAAAATACTAAGTCTACCGAGATAAATCCCCCTTCCCATTCATAAATAGTGCCATAGCTAGGTAGATTTGCCTTTCAATGTGATGCGAAAGCTGGGTACCACCATATGGAACTGTAATAGGCTGCAGAATACTAAGTCTACCAAGATAAATCCCCCTCCCCATTCCTAAATAGTGCCATAGCTAGGCAGATTTGCCTTTTAATGTCATGGGAAAGCTGGGTACCACCATATGGAACTGTAATAGGCTGCAGAATACTAAGTCTACCAAGATAAATCCCCCTCCCCATTCCTAAATAGTGCCATAGCTAGGCAGATTTGCCTTTTAATGTCATGGGAAAGCTGGGTACCACCATATGGAACTATAATAGGCTGCAGAATACAAAATCTACCAAGATAAATCCTCCTCCTCACTTGTAAATTGTGACATACCTACGCAGTTTTTCTTACAGGATCCTGGGGAAGCTGAGTTGCAACCATGTGGAACTGTAATAAATGGCAGAATACTAAATCTCTCAATCCCCCTCCCCCACTCAAATATATAGAAATATAACCCAAACAGTGGTAGTCAGTGCAGTCCATCAGGTGGCATTTCTTTTCATCATGCTTTTTCATTATTTTAATTGTTCTCCTTCTATAAAGGACGGTTTTGTGATTATTATAATTTATTTTGTGCCATTAAATGTTTTGCAATTACTAAAAATAAATTATAAAATTATACTTCTGCTTTTATCCTCATTAAAAAAAAACACCCACATAATGTACTGTTATCTAGAGACACATCTTGCTAATTAATAACAGTGCATTGAAATACATGGGAAAATATTCGGGTATTTAGACAGAGAAAATCCTCCAATTAATAACCACGAGCTGTGCAGCTTAATGGTTGGAGCATCTGCATCCAATACAGAAGGTCCTAAGTTCAAGACCCGGCAGTGACAATTTAAAAGTAGGGACAGAATAAAAGTTAAACATACAGGGGTAGCCCAAACATTGGGGATACCCCTCATACTGCTATCTCCATTTTTTGGAGTCAGCCACAAAGCAGAGCAGGGACTCCTAAACTATATATGGAGTCAGGACAGGGACTCCTAAAGCAGCACAGACATTTCTTTGTGTCTGAAGCGTAAAGGGATTGGCAAACTCCCCCTCTTGGGCAGACCTGCAAAGAGAAGCATACTTACCTTCTTCCCAGCTCCATCGCTCCCTGGCCTCGCTGCTCCACTGCACTCCTAGAATGTAAACCAATCACCGGCCGCAGTGGTCGCTGCTCCCCTTGCGTCTTGTCAAATAGTCACGTGACGCATGGGGAGCAGGTCACTGCTGAAGCCAGTTTGGCTGCAGTGGAATCAAAATGTAAGTTTACATCCTGGAAGCGCAACTGAAGTCGGGGAGAGAAGGAGTGGTGAGCCAGCGACGTGAAGCAGGTAAGTATGCTCCTCTTCTCATTTCTGCCCAAGAGGGAGGGGGGATTCGAAAAGTTGTACAACTCGTTTAAAATCTGTCCCTCTGTGTGTGAGAATTTGAGGAAGATGGGTCGGCACTGCGGTTTGCACGTGGTGCACGCGTCCAGGGAAGGCGTCCAACTAGTATCATCAAGAAAGTGAATGCCGGTCCTTCTTCGCTATATAACTCTGTGTGTGAGGTCATGTGCACCTAGCCATTCTGTAGCCGAAGATGGAGAGGAAGTGCTTTGTCTGCAAGATCTCTCCTGAACTCGTTATGGCAGCAGTTTGGCGATCAGCCTGTAAATATAGCCGTATGTGCACTATGGGTTAAATGTATTTGTGTTATTTATGGGGTTTTTTCGGGGTTTAGTGTCCCTCTAAAAACTGTCATCTCCTGAAGACTATCCCTAAAGACTATAACCTATTAGGGCATACTGACATCATAGAGTTGAGAAGGCCCACTCTGGATGTATGTGGAGGCATAGACGTCTGTTAAGTTACAATATGTAAATTATCTAAAATATAAAAAAAATGCCCATAAATTACCAAATCAGAAGCTAGAGCACATACGGTACCCTCAGCACGGTAGATAGTACAATGCATGGATCAGCTCTGTAATGTATCTATGGGCCAACTGAATAAGACTAAATAAATATTCATGTGATACCCCAGATCAGAAATTTTAGATACATATATATTATAAAAGTGTATGGTAACAAATTCATACAAAACATATAAACCTGACAACCCCTATAATATTCCTGAGAATGTGGAGATGAGACATTGAGGGCCTCATTTCTAAAAATCGTCTAACAAAAGAACAGATAATTACATATTGCAGGTTTGTGGTAGAACTGTGATGCCTAAAGATCCCCAGAAACAGATGTAAGCAGGAGTTGTGGAAAGACCTTTCAGACATGGTGACATGACCAAAGCTAGTCAGGTCCTCAGGCTCCACAGAGGAGCATGAGAAGAAAACTGAGAGAGTATTAGTTTCTATGTAAGCTATGCGTATGGTGTTGAGTTTTACCTGTGTGGCCGGGGGTCTGTATTAGTTCAGGGGTGATGAGTCTACAATACCAGCATTTATGGGTATGGGGTCCATATCTACTCAGGGGTCTTGTCTGACGTTTTTATTTACTCTGCGTTGTGAATTTATTTTCAGTTCTTGCCGGGGTCTGTATTTATTCTGGGATCTGTATTCAAGGGTCTTTGCTGGTCTCTGTGTTTATTTTGGAGTCTGGTTTGGTATCTATTTATTCTGTGGTGTGGTTTGAGGTCTGTATTTATTCTTGGGTCTGGATTTATTATGGAGTTTGGTTTGAGATCTGTAATCTAGGGTGTAATCTGGGGTCTGGATTTACTCTGGAGTCTGTATTTATTTTGCTTCAGGGTCTGCTATCTGTATTCTAGGGTCTTATCTGTTGTCTGTATTTATTCTAGTATCTTATCTGGGGTGGTGTCTCAAGGGTTTGTATTTATTCTGGGGTCTGGTCTGAGGTCTGAATTAGTTTGGGAATCTCATCTGGGGTCTGTATGTATTTCGGGGCCGATTTACTTTAGGCTGTCAGGTTTATATTATTTTGTGGTCAGTTGCAATATCTATTGTGCAGTCTGTATTTAGTTTGGGGTCCTTATTCTAAGTTTTGAATCTGAATACACTTTGAGGTTGGTCTGGGGTCTGTAATAAACCTGCGGTGTGATAAGTCATGCACCTACCACTAGTGGGGTTTTGGGGAAGTAGCAGTCTAGACTAGTTCTTCTCTCTCTCTCCTGATTTCCCTTTGCTAACAGCAATAAGCTGCCACTTGTGAAATGCAGGCTTTTGCATGTGCCTGTCCTGAATTGCGGTGATGGGTGTCTTAACTTGTTATCCCCTAACCTGCAGCGGAGTCTGTATAGTGCTGATCACTCTTCTGACTGTAAACACTATAGCTTACAGTTCTTCTGGTGGCCCAGGACCCTGCAGTCTGCCTGGAGTAGTGGTCCTCACATACAAGCTGTTTTCCCAGTCCCAAGGCCCTTGGAGCAGGAGCAAATCAACATGCTCCCTCACTCCAGGCTTGCTAAGCTAACTCTCCCTAGAACTCTCTAGAACTCCCCCACCTGGCAGAAAGTAGGAACAACCCCACTCCCACCAAAAGGGAAGGAATGGAATGGTAATTTCCATTTCTAATGCCAACCACCATACCTTATCATTCTGAAGCTTATGGCAGATACATCAAACATAATGTGACATTACAATATATAATAAACAATTTCAGATACACTTTCTGGAGTATTGCAACAGCTTTCATTTTCTGAAGGATTTTCTGATAATGAGAGCTAAAATCTGATTGTTAAAGGGGTTCTCCCATAACTAATGTAAAAAATCAGACATCATATAGTACATGACTAGTGTTGAGCTAAAATTTTTGAATAGCGAATATTAATCGCGAATATCGTAACTTCGTAAACTCGCGAATATTTCGAATATAGTGCTATATATTCGTTAGATCGAATATTCATCATTTTTTAACATCTAAAAAAAACATGATTTCTCCCTGCTTCTTTCTGGTGGGTCAATAAGCCATTGACCCACAAGCAACTTAAGCAGTGGGGAATCATGTTTTCATATGGAAAATAAAATGACCAATATTCTAAAAAACTAATACATAGCAGTATAGTGAATATATTCATTATTTAGAATTTTGGCATTATTTTTTTCCTATCTGTACAGTTGTTCGCATACTCCTCCCCGACAAGCGTCCCCGTCACCATGGGAACGCCTGTGGGTTAGAAAATACCATCGGATCTGAGTTTTCCCTGAGATCGTGAAAACTCAGATCCGATGGTATATTCTAACCCATAGGCGTTCCCATGGTTACGGGGACGCTTGTCGGGGAGCAGTATGCCAAAGTGGAATAACAGTACACGAATATTCTAAATAACGAATTTATTCGCTCTATTGCTATAACTTAGTCTTTTAGAATATTACGAATATTCGTAAGATACACATATAGACTGCAATTTAGCTAATATAGTGCTATAGTAATTTTTTTAATAGTGTATATATTTTCCAAAACTGAAGTTCAGAAGAGGCAAAAAAGACTAATTAGACAAAAAAAAAAGATTATAGCACTATATTAGCTAAATTACAGTCTATATGTGTATTTTACGAAAATTCGTAATATTGCTCTAACTTCGTCTTTTAGAATATTCGCAATATTCTAAAAGACGAAGTTATAGCTATATATAGAATCGTAAACTACACATATTAGCCTAGCCATAGTCATAGGAACGTTGCCTTATACTGTCAAAAGAAAAATCGCAATACGAGAATAATTAAATTGTATATTATTCGCGATAAATAGAATAATGAAATATCGCGAAATAGAATATGGTACCTCCCGCTCATCACTATACATGACAACCTCTTTCTAACAAAGCTAGAACCAGCCCTGTGCCTCACATAGATCCAGAGATCTCCCCATTCATTGCTGTGGTAGATTTATAGCAAGCTGGCAGCTCAAGGGGGAGTGTCTTCTCTACTGCAGCTCAGGGGGCGTGTCTATTCTGCTGCAGCTCAGGGGGCGTGTCTATTCTGCTGCAGCTCTCTCTCTCTATCACAGCTCAGGAGGCAGTTGAAGGAGGAAACTGAGCATGTGCGGCCATTTAAGTGAGCAGGACAAAGAAATAAGAAAAAACAAAACAGCAGGTGGCGCTATACAGATACATCTTATTGAATAACTCAGTGGCTATGCAAATTTTTTAATTACATGCAATTACAAAAGTATTCAGATCCAGGTGCTGGTTTGAAAACTGTAGAATATTTTTAGTGAGACAACCCCCTTAAAGGACAAATGGAAGAGTTGTCTATAGATTGTAGCTTTTAACAATGGAATATAATTGGTTGCTTCGAGCAACTAGTCCACATTTCCTTTGCACTAGTTTTGATAAGTCTTCCCCCTTGGCGGTTCTGTTACAGATAATTACCATATTTTCATTTTTCATTATTTCATAAGCACAAAAATAAAAAACATTAAATTCTCTTTGATTTAATATTATGATAAAATATTCCGCAGTCTGTTCCTATTAAGGCTCCAAAACACTGACATTTTAGATTGTGCAGGAAAATCTCTGTTTTTTGCTTCCACTCTTAATTTATCATCTGCCCGGTGTCAAAAATTGTTTGCGAGATCGGACCTCAGGGGTCACGACGCTGCGGGGAGACTCATTTGTGTTCATGCCGCAGATATGCCAGCAGTTTAGGAGACATACTTGCCTATTTTTGAGAAGTGACACTGGGGAGATTCTAAGACGTGGCATGCAGAGCGCCACACGAGCCACACATGTCTATATAGGACGCGCCCCCAACCAGAATCAGTGTATATGACCCCCTTCATAAATAATTTCAGGCCCCCAGACAATACCTCCTAAACAAACAGAGACCCTAAACCATTTCAAATAACGAAGACCCCAGACCAGACCTCAGACAAATACAGACCCCAGACATTTATTCAGACTTCAGACTAGACTAGAATAATATAGACCCAAACCCCTAAAAAAAACAGATCACAAACCAGACTCCCTAAATATATATGTACTGCAGACCACCTGTGTAAATAGATACCAGGTGTATAAAAAAAATATACCCCAGACAAGATCCCCAGAACATGCTCACTGAAAAGATACAGACCCCCTAAGTAGATGCAGACCCAGACCAGGCCCCCTAAATAGATGCAGACGCTAGACCAGACTCTCTGAATAAATACGGACTCCAGACCAGACTCACTAAATAGATACAGACCCCCTGAATAAATACCGACCCCAGACTCACTAAATAGATCCAGACCCCAGACCAGACTCACTGAATAGATACAGACCCCAGACTCACTAAATATATACAGACCCCAGACCAGAGTCACTAAATAGATACAGACCCCCGACCAGAGTCACTAAATGGATACAGACCCCCCGACCAGAGTCACTAAATAGATACAAACCCCAGACCAGAGTCACTAAATGGATACAGACCCCCGACCAGAGTCACTAAATAGATACAAACCCCAGACCAGAGTCACTAAATGGATACAGACCCCAGACCAGAGTCACTAAATAGATACAGACCCCCGACCAGACTCACTAAATAGATACAGACCCCCGACCAGACTCACTAAATAGATACAGACCCCCGACCAGACTCACTAAATAGATACAGACCCCCGACCAGACTCACTAAATAGATCCAGACCCCAGACCAGACTCACTGAATAGATCCAGACCCCAGACCAGACTCACTGAATAGATACAGACCCCCTGAATAAATGCAAACCCCAGACTCACTAAATAGATACAGACCAGACTCAACTCCATCACAAATATCCTGATGCTGACCCCAGTGTAGGACATTGATGTACCCATGAGTAAAGAGAAGTAAGTATTTATAATATTGTACAGGCACCTCCTGAGTCCCTCCCCAATGCTGCAGCCATAGTCTCCATGATTTTATTTCAGAAGCAATAATTTTGGCATAGACTCCGAAAGGCTGTTCTAGCAGAGAAAAGCCTGCCAGAATTCTCCAGATCCAGCACTGCCCGATGCAACCAGAGTGCCCGCTGGCCCCATTAATTATAATGGGGTCCGGAGAAGATCCGTCCGCAATCCGGCAAATAAGCCGAGAATCTGGCGGACAGAAACCGCTGCACGCTGTGGTTTGTGTGTCGACGACTCCCGGAACTGGCGGCCGGATTGCAGTGCGGCAGATGTGAAAGTAGTGCAAATTACGTTCAGTTCTGAGGTGGGAGACTTGTCAGACCTTGCAACAATATTTCATTTTCACCATTCACGTCCAGAGCTGCTTTCGAAATTCGACTGGTTGCCCTTGGAAACCAATTTTATCTTTATACCTGTCATCTGAATTCCCACAAGGCACTTAGGTGACAAAGCACAGAAGTATCCATGCATGAGAACAATATTTGCAGTGATCTGAATAATTTTAGCAGCGGTGGGGGGCGCAGGGGGGGGGGATTCCTTGGAAAAAACATTCACGTTACAAAGCGTGAAAATTTCGCCATAATCAGACAGTCGTCAAAGGATCTGTATAGTTGCAGAGGAAAACTGGCTGAAAAATCAATCATGGCTGATCACCTTCTTGCCGGATATATACCCCGGTTGTCGGCCATTTTGAACAACTTTGACCAGGTTTTGCTCTAGGATCATTCATTAGGGAAGGACAGGTCGTCAATGACTACTAGAAGAATATCGTTTTTTTGTGGTATTTCCCCTTTAAATCATATATAAAAAAATATATATATATACATTTTTATACGCTCATTTCTTTTTATTTTCAGTCTCTCGGATGCTGATAATCAGTCCGTACATCGCCGTGCTGCTGGTCCTGTTTTTCCTACCACTGGGGATGTATTCGCCCTGCATTAGGGAGAAGGGGACGCTGGGGGCAAAACCATTGCTAATAGGGCACAGGGGATCACCGATGGTAAGTACCCACCTATAGGGTCACACACCCTTTTAATGACTTACCGTAGAGCGTCCTTACAGTCTGATTGATGGGAGACTTCCCTGATCTAGATTGTAAGGGTCATGTGATCAGCTCACATTTTGGTGGATATAGTTATGTCAGACTTTTGTAGAGATCCTGTGCTGCAGCTCTGAATGTGACTGGAGTATAAGGTTATCAACATAAATCTGGTAATGCTTCCTGTAGGGTGTTCAGGTTTAGACAACCTTTTTCAATAGGTGTTATTTGGGGCCCCTCTAATCAGCTAGTGTGGGGGAGGAGGTGGGGGGGAGGAGCATCTCCTTATCAATAACTACAAATTCATTATATTTTTTTTGTCTTATTTTTCCACAGTTTGCACCAGAAAATACCAAAATGTCTTTTGAAAAAACAATAGATTATGAGGGTGACGGCCTGGAGACTGACGTCACAATCAGGTACTATCTGCCTCTCCGAATATAAGATGCCCCACATGGCGCCAAAAAGTTCCCGTGTCTATAAATTTTATATAAACAATGTATCATGCTCCAGAACATTCTTATCTATGGACTGTATAACAGATTTGAAGGGTGTCCAGTACTTGGTCGCAAGGGTTACGTTAAATCTGTTTATGTGCGCTCATCAAATTGTCAGAAATATTACCGTAAAGTGTGTTGACATTTTACAAGGGTTGTAGCTTAATGTCATAGGAACTGTGACCGCACCATCAATAGTGGGTGGCGACTACAATATACCTAAAGGGGTTTTCTTGTAAGAATTAGTTTTTAAGATTTATGGTAAAAAAAAAAAAAAGAATCATTACTCACCTCCACTGATCCCCCACCGCTGCTGTTCTGATGCTGCTCCTCACTTCCTGCTTCCAACTCCACACACCATGAATGCCAGGAAAGGCCTGCTCAGCCAATTATTGGCCACAGCGGTGACCTGCCTCAGACTGTGATTGGCTGAGTGGAACTTTCCTGGTATATCTGAGGTGTCAAGATAGGACCAGGAAGTGAGTAGCCGCATCGGAACAGCAGCAGTGCGGAATCAGTGGAAGTGAGTAATGATTCTTTTTTTTTTTTTTTATTTAACCATTTTCTGACCAGTATTTTCAAAATAAATAAATTAAAATAATAAATAAATATAAACTTAGAGGGAAACCCCTTAAAATGGTGATCCCAGCTATTTAACATCTTAGTTGGCATGGTCAATTTTGATTGGGGCCCCTGCAGCATTTTACATATGCACTATTTACTCAAAAGCTTATACCCAAACACCACCACACAGTGCTAAATAAAATCTCCATGCAATGTCTACCCAATACCGCCAAATAATACCTCCACACACTATCCAAATGATGCCACTATATATTGTATATGCCCATATAACTGTCCAGTATTTTCCATACAATCCTGCCAAGACAAAGATGATATTCAGTGTTCAAATAATACCGCCATACAATGCCTATACAGTCAAAGGGGTTAATGGTAAAGTCCAGTGAACCTATACGTCTAGTCCTTAGGCACCTGGTAAGGAAAGTGGGCCCTGAGCAATTGCCCAATTTGACAATCCCTAAAACTGGCCCTGAGAGTCAGTCAGATCGCAGAAGTGATCAGATGGGTTGAGATCAGCAACAATGACAGCAGTGTTACAGTTTCTACGAGAGCTTACAAAAAAAAGGGGTTTTGGAAGACGAAAATTGTGGTTTTATGATGAGTGGAGGTTGTTTCCTCAGATGTCTGAGAAGATAAAAGGTCTACAAAGTGGCGGCTCCGGTTGTCAGATCTGTGGCACTGATTGTCGGCGGTGTAGGATTTATCTGTAAATGAACTGATGGGACGATGTCCAGAGATTAGTTACACATCCTGATAGAGGAGACTATACCGCCAGAGCCACAATCTCCGTGTGAACAAGAGGGAAGGATCAACAGCAACAATTAAAATAACCTCAAACTACTCCCCTCATCCAGATTATCTATGATTTACTGATCCAAATCTGAGCAGAAATAGAAGGGATACTTTATATCAACATGTAAGAAAATCCCTGCATATGGCATGATCCAACCAGCGGGACCTCCAGATAGAAAGCTAAGCACAGCGGGAAATGAATGCAGGTGAAGGGGACTGAAATCGACGGTGTCCTTACCTGTGCAGAGTCTCTAAGAGCAGTATTATAGTAGTTATATTCTTGTACATAGGAGCAGTATTATAGTATATTCTTGTATAGAGGAGGCAGTATTATAGTAGTTATATTCTTGTACATAGGAGGGAGTATTATAGTAGTTATATTCTTGTACATAGGAGCAGTATTATAGTAGTTATATTCTTGTACATAGGAGGCAGTATTATAGTAGTTATATTCTTGTACATAGGAGGCAGTATTATAGTAGTTTTATTCTTGTACATAGGAGGCAGTATTATAGTAGTTATATTCTTCTACATAGGAGACAATATTATAGTAATTATATTTTTGTACATAGGAGCAGTATTATAGTAGTTATATTCTTGTACATAGGAGGCAGTATTATAGTAGTTATATTCTTGTACATAGGAGGCAGTATTATAGTAGTTTTATTCTTGTACATAGGAGGCAGTATTATAGTAGTTATATTCTTGTACATAGGAGGCAGTATTATAGTAGTTATATTCTTGTACATAGGAGGCAGTATTATAGTAGTTATATTCTTGTACATAGTAGGCAGTATTATAGTAGTTATATTCTTGTATATAGGAGGCAGTATTATAGTAGTTATATTCTTGTACATAGGAGCAGTATTATAGTAGTTTTATTCTTGTACATAGGAGCAGTATTATAGTAGTTATATTCTTGTACATAGAAGGCAGTATTATAGTAGTTATATTCTTGTACATAGCAGCAGTATTATGGTAGTTATATTCTTGTACATAGGAGCAGTATTATAGTAGTTATATTCTTGTACATAGGAGGCAGTATTATAGTAGTTATATTCTTGTACATAGGGGCAGTATTATAGTAGTTATATTCTTGTACATAGGAGCAGTATTATAGTAGTTATATCCTTGTACATAGGAGCAGTATTATAGTAGTTATATTCTTATACATAGGAGGCAGTATTATAGTAGTTATATTCTTGTACATAGGAGCAGTATTATAGTAGTTATATTCTTGTACATAGGAGCAGTATTATAGTAGTTATATTCTTGTACATAGGAGCAGTATTATAGTAGTTATATCCTTGTACATAGGAGCAGTATTATAGTAGTTATATTCTTATACATAGGAGGCAGTATTATAGTAGTTATATTCTTGTACATAGGAGCAGTATTATAGTAGTTATATTCTTGTACATAGGGGCAGTATTATAGTAGTTATATTCTTGTACATAGGAGCAGTATTATAGTAGTTATATTCTTGTACATAGGAGCAGTATTATAGTAGTTATATTCTTGTACATAGGAGCAGTATTATAGTAGTTATATTCTTGTACATAGGAGCAGTATTATAGTAGTTATATAGTAGTTTGAAGAGAATATTACATCTGAAATGAAAGAGCAGTACCTTTTTGACTGATTCTATTCCTAGTTAGATATATGTTTATTTCACAATTCAGTATCCTGTGCTATATTATGTACTATTATTGCTCGTACTTGTGATCCATCGTTCATGATTTGCATGCTATAAAACAACCATTATTTGGGGTGTTGATGTTGATGCAGATGCTGAGCTGGTTTATGTAATGCCACATGTTTCTGATCCAGGATCCCTAACAAGCCTTTCATTGTCCCGGTATTAATGGACTGTTCTGTGTTGCACTTTCCTCCAGTGCTCAGTGTGTACGATCAGCAACTATTCTTATATTTTTCATGACTGACAGCAATGTTTTTCCCTTCCAGTTATGACGGCGTCCCCTTTCTCATGCACGACAACACTTTAAAGAGAACGACGAATGCTGGAGACGTGTTTCCCAACTATACCAACGTCAACGCCGCCTTGTTACCTTGGGATATGCTGGAGATTCTTAATGCTGGAAAGTGGTTCACACAGGTAACCATAGCACTGCAGACACAGGACATTGGGGTCATCTGAAGGGAAATGACATAGTAACATAGTATATAGGGCCGAAAAAAGACATTTGCCCATCCAGTTCGGCCTGTTATCCTGCAAGTTGATCCAGAGGAAGGCAAAAAAAACTGAGGTAGAAGCTAATTTTTCCCTCTTTAGGAGAATAAAAAATTCCCTCCCAACTCCAATCAGGCATCAGAATAACTCCCTGGATCAGCGACCCCTCTCTAGTAGCTACAGCCTGTAATATTATTACACTCCAGAAATACATCCAGGCCCCTCCTGAATTCCGTTATTGTACTCACCATCACCACCTCCTCAGGCAGAGAGCTCCATAGTCTCACTGCTCTTACCGTAAAGAATCCTCTTCCATGTTTGTGTACAAACCTTCTTTCCTCCAGACGCAGAGGATGTCCCCTCGTCACAGTCCTGGGGATAAATAGATGATGGGAGAGATCTCTGTACTGACGCCTGATATATTTATACATAGTAATTAGATCTCCCCTCAGTCGTTTTTTTTCTAAAGTGAATAACCCTATTGTTGATAATCTTTCAGGGTACTGTAGTTGCCCCATTCCAGTTATTACTTTAGTTGCCCTCCTCTGGACCCTCTCCAGCTCTGCTATGTCTGCCTTGTTCACAGGAGCCCAGAACTGTACACAGTACTCCATGTGTGGTCTGACTAGTGATGTGTAAAGTGGTAGGACTATGTTCTCATCACGGGCATCTATGCCCCTTTTGATGCAACCCATTATCTTATTGGCCTTGGCAGCAGCTTCCTGACACTGGTTTTTGCAGCTTAGTTTGCTGTTTATTAAAATTCCTAGATCCTTTTCCATGTCAGTGTTACCCAGTGTTTTACCATTTAGTATGTACGGGTGACTTGCATTATTCCTTCCCATGTGCATAACCTTACATTTGTCAGTGTTAAACCTCATCTGCCACTTCTCTGCCCAAGCCTCCAATCTATCCAGATCCCTCTGTAGCAGTATACTGTCCTCTGTAGTATATACACAGTATACTGTCCTCTGTAGTATATACACAGTATACTGTCCTCTGTAGTATATACACACTATACTGTCCTCTGTAGTATATATCCAGTATAATGTCCTCTGTAGTGTATATACAGTATACTGTCCTCTGTAGTATATACACACTATACTGTCCTCTGTAGTATACTGTATTTTACTATGCAAGCCTTCTACAGGGTCATTAATAAATATATTGAAGAGAATAGGGCCCAATACTGACCCCTGAGGTACCCCACTGGTGACAGTGACCCAATCTGAGTATGTACCGTTAATAACCACCCTCTGTTTTCTATCACTGAGCCAGTTACTTACCCACATACAGACGTTTTCTCCCAGTCCGAGCATTCTCATTTTATATACTAACCTTTTATGTGGTACAGTGTCAAATGCTTTGGAGAAGTCCAGATATACGACATCCATTGATTCGCCGCTGTCAAGTCTAGAACTTACCTCCTCATAGAAACTGATTACATTAGTTTGACATGACCGATCCCTCACGAAGCCATGCTGATATGGCGTTTATTTGCTTATTTCCGTTGAGATGCTCTAATATAGCATCTCTCAGAAAACCTTCAAACAGTTTACCCACAACAGATGTTAAACTTACCGGCCTATAGTTTCCAGGCTCTGTTTTTAGACCCTTTTTAAATATTGGCACCACATTTGCCATGCGCCAATCCTGTGGGACATTCCCTGTCAGTATAGAGTCTGCAAATATCAGAAATAAGGGTCTGGCTATGACATTACTTAATTCCCTTAGGATACGGGGGTGTATGGCATCTGGTCCTGGCGATTTGTCTATTTAGTAGTAGATTTTCTGTGGACTCTGGTATATTAGGTGGTTTATAGTAAACTCCTATTAGTAATTTATTGTTGTTTTTAGCTCCATGTATCTCTACCCACAGTGACTCCACATGTTCATGTCCCTCACTTATATCTTCTCGGACTGTGGGCTTTAGACAGGACTTTACATAAAGGCAGACCCCCCCCCTCTCCGGTTTTAAACAGACTGGAACCTTGTACATTAACTGCCCAGTCATAGCTATCATCCAGCCGTGTCTCAGTTATTCCCACTGTCATAGCTATCATCCAGCCATGTCTCAGTTATTCCCACTGTCATAGCTATCATCCAGCCGTGTCTCAGTTATTCCCACTGTCATAGCTATCATCCAGCCGTGTCTCAGTTATTCCCACTGTCATAGCTATCATCCAGCCATGTCTCAGTTATTCCCACTGTCATAGCTATCATCCAGCCATGTCTCAGTTATTCCCACTGTCATAGCTATCATCCAGCCATGTCTCAGTTATTCCCACTGTCATAGCTATCATCCAGCCATGTCTCAGTTATTCCCACTGTCATAGCTATCATCCAGCCATGTCTCAGTTATTCCCACTGTCATAGCTATCATCCAGCCATGTCTCAGTTATTCCCACTGTCATAGCTATCATCCAACTGTGTCTCAGTTATTCCCACTGGCATAGCCATCATCCAGCCATGTCTCAGTTATTCCCACTGTCATAGCTATCATCCAGCCATGTCTCAGTTATTCCCACTGTCATAGCTATCATCCAGCCGTATCTCAGGTATTCCCACTATGTCATAGTCCTCCTCACACATCACTAATTCCAGTGTTTGTCGGCTAATTGGGCCTTTTATGCAAGCATAAAGTTCTTAGTGGTTAGCAGCACATGATGTGAATATATAAGGGATGAACGATCATAGAGATGAACAATCGTAGTAATGATCATTCATCTCCCAACTGATGAGAAGCCTCTTTAAATCAGTGCTAATTATGGCCCCGGACTGAGTCATGTGAATTACTCTTAGGCGCACAGTATCTGTCTGCCCTACATCTAATTGAAATGTACATCCTTGGAGGATTTCTTGTAATGATAGGTACATTTTATAATGTATTATGAGACAATTATATATTAGTTAAAGGGCATCTAAAGATAATGAGATGACTCTGTCCCAATCTATACAGAAAAGCTTACAAGTGAACTGCAGAAAACAAGGTGGAAAGTACAATATTTCAGGATTTGTAATATACAGATAGTTACATAAAACATTTTTTTTTAAATACCGCAGTTTATAGTTAAAACCTGAGGGTATCTATCAGCAGTTTTGTCCCTATGACACTGGCTGTGACCTGTTACATGGGACCAACACAGATGTCTTCAGCTGCCAAAGGCACATGCAACACGTCAGCCAGTGTCATAGATACAAATCTGCTGACAGAAGCCCTATTAACAATAAATATATTTTTTGCAGTATTTTTTTTAAATCATTTTATGTAATTATCTATATATAAAAAATCCTGAAATATTGTACTTTCCAAACTTGCCATTGGAGCAGTTACAGAAGGCTGATACACCTTGTTTTCTGCAGTTCACTTGTAAGCTTTGCTGTATAGATTGGGACAGAGTTATCTCATTATCTTTAGAGGATAAGTGAGTAAATAACCGCTCTGCTGTACTGCTGGAGGGCTAGAAAGCAACTCCATACACACGGATAAGGCATACAGCTCAATAGTCAATGTGACCATGGACTGCAGCTGCCGTAAAGCACACACAAGTGTGGAGTGTGTCTGTAATATCCCAGGGAAGATTGTAATAATACTAAAGACAAAAAAGTAAGATTGCTTTAAAGGAGTTGTGTAGGATTTTGGAGGAAGTGATGGCCTGTCCTCAACATCTGATCGTCGGGTATCCAACACCTCTTACTGCCTCCGATTAACTGTTCTGAAGTTGGCGCCATTGTGTAGTGGACGGAGCTGGTTACTGCAGCATTCACTTCAGTGGCAGCAGCGTTGCAGTACCCAGGTCCGTCCACTACAAAATGGGTGGCACTGTGTAGTACCGACCCCAGAGCTACTTTGTAACAGCTGATCGGCAGGGGTATGGGTTGTCAGACCCCCAATGATGTGATACTGATGACCTATCCTAGGTCATCAATGTTCCTAATTCGGAAAACCTCTTTAATGTACACCTTCTTGTTTCCCAGAAACCGCCATTTTCCTATATGGAATCCCTGTCCGATGAAGAAGAGCAAACCGCAACGAATCAGTCCATTTACAAACTGATCGACTTCCTAAGGCTTGCTGACCACGCCAAGAAGATGGTGATCTTTGACCTCTATCGCCCTCCTCAAGATCATCCCTACCGAGACACTTGGATTAACCGGACACTGGAGGTCATCAACGAAGCTGCTATTGATCCAAAACTGGTAAATCTCTGTACGATAGAGTACGACTATATTATAGGGGTATTATTTAGGTCCCATTCTCACGACCGTATTTTTAGATGCGAACCCATTCATTTCAATTGGTCCGCAAAAAATGCGAACAACACTCCGTGTTGTTCCGTGGCTCCACAAAAAAGATAGAACATGTCTAATTCTTGTCCGTTTTGTGGACAAGAATAGGCATTATTATAATGGATCCGCAAAAAAATACAACCATGCAACACGAACCTCATCTGTATTTTTTGCAGATCTGCATTTTGTAGACCGCAAAATACATGCGGTTGTGCATGGAAGCCTAAGAAAGGAATTGGCATTTGGTAGTGGTCAGAAGTGGTACTGCAAGAAGAGAAATAATTTTCATTTAAAAATCTGTCACCCTATTTAAATGCATACTGAAATGACAGGTTTTGAGAATTACATAAATATTGGAAATTTGAAAAGTTGCTGCTTAAGTTTTTATAATAGCAATTTGCATATATTCCAGAATGTTATGAAGAGCGATCGGATGAATTGCATAGTCCTTCTTTGCCATGAAAATTAACTTAATCCCAAAAAAAAACTTTCCACTGCATTTCATTGCTGTCATTAAAGGACCTGCTGAGATCATTTCAGTAATCGTCTTGTTAACTCAGGTGAGAATGTTGACGAGCACAAGGCTGGAGATCATTATGTCAGGCTGATTGGGTTAAAATGGCAGACTTGACCTGTTAAAAGGAGGGTGATGCTTGAAATCTTTGTTCTTCCATTGTTAACCATGGTGACCTGCAAAGAAACACGTGCAGCCATCATTGCGTTGCATAAAAATGGCTTCACAGGCAAGGATATTGTGGCTACTAAGATTGCACCTCAATCAACAATTTATAGAATCATCAAGAACTTCAAGAAAAGAGGTTCAATTCTTGTTAGGAAGGCTTCAGGGTGTCCAAGAAAGTCCAGCAAGCGCCAGGATGGTCTCCTAAAGAGGATTCAGCTGCGGGATCGGAGTGCCACCAGTGCAGAGCTTGCTCAGGAATGGCAGCAGGCAGGTGTGAGCGCATCTGCACGCACAGTGAGACGAAGACTTTTGGAAGATGGCCTGGTGTCAAGAAGGGCAGCAAAGAAGCCACTTCTCTCCAAAAAAAACATCAGGGACAGATTGATCTTCTGCAGAAAATATGGTGAATGGACTGCTGAGGACTGGGGCAAAGTCATATTCTCCGATGAAGCCTCTTTCCGATTGTTTGGGGCATCAGGAAAAAGGCTTGTCCGGAGAAGAAAAGGTGAGCGCTACCATCAGTCCTGTGTCATGCCAACAGTAAAGCATCCTGAGACCATTCATGTGTGGGGTTGCTTCTCATCCAAGGGAGTGGGCTCACTCATAATTTTGCCCAAAAACACAGCCATGAATAAAGAATGGTACCAAAACACCCTCCAACAGCAACTTCTTCCAACAATCCAACAACAGTTTGGTGAAGAACAATGCATTTTCCAGCACGATGGAGCACCGTGCCATAAGGCAAAAGTGATAACTAAGTGGCTCGGGGACCAAAACGTTGACATTTTGGGTCCATGGCCTGGAAACTCCCCAGATCTTAATCCCATTGAGAACTTGTGGTCAATCCTCAAGAGGCGGGTGGACAAACAAAAACCCACTAGTTCTGACAAACTCCAAGAAGTGATTATGAAAGAATGGTTTGCCATCAGTCAGGAATTGGCTCAGAAGTTGATTGAGAGCATGCGCAGTCGGATTGCAGAGGTCCTGAAAAAGAAGGGCCAACACTGCAAATACTGACTCTTTGCATAAATGTCATGTAATTGTCGATAAAAGCCTTTGAAACGTATGAAGTGCGTGTAATTATATTTCACTACATCACAGAAACAACTGGAACTAAGATCTAAAAGCAGTTTAGCAGCAAACTTTGTGAAAACTAATATTTGTGTCATTCTCAAAACTTTTGGCCACGACTGTAGACCCAACAGCACAAAACATATTTGGCCAATAGGTTAGCCCTCATAAGAGGATAGGTGTGGGCTGGCCATAATTTAGTACAGTTCGTAGAGAGGAAGGAAGCAGTGACCCATGCTCCTTCTCCTTAGGCCTCAAGTTCCATCCAGAGACTAACCGATCTCTGTGTGATTTACTGAAAGATTAACAGAAAGGGAGAGAATTGGAGAATTTAGAATCTGCATGGCCAAGCATAGGAGTCAGCAAGGTAATCTGCTACTACGGCCACTCAGACTTTGCTGAAGTGAAGGACACCGTTAAGACACCCTTCACACTTTGACACATTCTGGTCAAATGTTCCTTCAAAACCCTGCATCCGGCAGTGAACATTACAGTCATTATTGCCAGCCACAGATGCTACTGAGAGAGACTTTAATGCCTCCAGAGAGAGAAAAGTGCCATAACTCCCAACTTTGCCTAAATCCATACATTGCCAAATGTCTGTGCACAGACAGAACTGTACTACATCTCCCATTTTGCACTTGAGTAAAAGAGATGTTTGTTCTGCTACATCTGGCCTGGTTACTGACTCCTACACCATATGCTGGCCATTGCACTCTGGCCATTACACGCTCCGGCCTTGCACCCATACAAGCACCTAACATCACCGGCACCCCAGGTACCATCAGGCAGGAGCTCCAGAACCAGGCTGTGCCCTCCCTTCACTGCACAGCCCTAGGGAGCAACGGTGTGAGGAAAGCCACTGTAATTGACTATAGCAACCACTACCACTACCACTCACATCCTCTGCTCCAGCTCCTCCTGGGCTGCTGTATATTTAAGCAGGGGGGGGGGGCACTGTAATCAGAGGGGGCAGGGCAGAATCACAACCAGGAAAATGCACTTTTGGCAACTCTATCCCGGCCTAGCTACCCCCTTACTGATGCCGCAGGTTAGCAGTGTCATGGGGGCTGTGTAGTGCCCCCACCCTATACCAGAATCTGGAACATTTTGAAAAGTAGATCTAGATATTCAATTTGATAATAGATGACGTCAATTTTGCAGGGACTGGTTGAAAATATAAAGGTAGGTCATCAAAATGCTTTCATCTACCATGCATCATCCATGGCCACCTTGAGTCATTGGCCACCTTCTGGCCTCACATGGCAGATATGCCCCTGAGTCTCCGATACACATTAATGTCACGGTGGCTGTCTATGGTCTGGGGTCACCTCTGACTTGTCCCATGTCTGAATCATATTTTTTTTAGGTTTTATGGCTTTCAAATGACATGAGATCCTTTGTGCAGTTTGTGAATCCTGGTTTGCAGCAGACATTGGGTTCCAAAGCGAGTATCGAAGAACTTGTCAGCAATCGCATCGTGAAACTGAACCTGCCGTACAACGAGATGTCCCAGCTAGACATCAGGTAGTCTCTACAGACCGCGCGTTATAACGTCTGCCTTGCTCTTATGTGATGAACCTCCTGCACTATATTTAAAGGGGAGGTCCATTTTGCTTTGATTAATCGTCCTGACACGTCCTGACAACTGCCCGGCCGGTCTTCTTCTTTTTTGCTTTCAGTACACTAGGACAGATTTATTAATCTTAATAGATGGCGGCTAGACCGGCACCAGATTTATCGCTGGGGCTCAGGCTGGAGGAGGAATCAGGTGCAGGGGCAAACATGTTTTACTGACTCTATTTACCAACCATTAGTTAGCTTACTTTGCAACGCAATTTCACGCCAGTATCGCGGCACGATTTATTCGCAAAATTTAGCATCTTAGGCCCCACCATGCAACAGAGGGGGGACATTTTTTACTGATCCTGAAGCTAAAATGAGTTTTATCATGAAGGGGTTAAAATGCATTTAAAAGGGGTTTCCCGTGGACAGGTGATGTACGTGATGGGGTCTGAGCGCTGGTATGGGTCCGATCACTAGAACATAGTCCTGAAGGGAATGGTGTGACGGTCACACCAGGGACAGATTCAAAACTTAAAGTGGTGGTGGGAAAAAAAAAACGTTGCCCCCCCTGGATCCGCCACTGGGCAGCGGTGTTATGTGCTAACTGGAGGCACAGCTTCAAAACCTACCAAAAAAAAAAAAAAGAGACTTTTTAAAGAGCGGTTTACTAGTGAGAATCATTAAATGTTAGCTGTGCTTAAGCAGAAATCTATTTATAAGCCAGATTGTGGCGGTGACACAATGATAATGCTGTTTATTCACACTCTGCTATACAATCCAGGTTCACAGCCCACTGCTCTGTCTAATGGCCCCTTGACAGCAATAGTCGCCCACGTGCACCTGGCTCCAGAGATGTCCAATTACATGAGCGGAGAAAACCAACACTGATTATCCTCATACATCCTCTGCTGTCTGAGCCACACACAGGATATCAGAAGAGGTTCTCCAATTACATGGGGCAATTAATTAACCTGGAACTGCCACACTGATCCTATGTACAAGAGTATACTACCATACTGCCCCCCTATGTACAACAGTATAACTACTATAATACTGCTCCTATGAACAAGAATATAACTACTATAATACTGCTCCTATGTACAAGAATATATCTACTATAATACTGCTCCTATGTACAAGAATATAACTACTATAATACTGCTCCTATGTACAAGAATATAACTACTATAATACTTCTCCTATGTACAAGAATATAACTACTATAATAATGCTCCTATGTACAAGAATATTACTACTATAATACTGCTCCTATGTACAAGAATATTACTACTATAATACTGCTCCTATGTACAAGAATATAACTACTATAATACTGCCTCCTATGTACAAGAATATAACTACTATAATACTGCTCCTATGTACAAGGATATAACTACTATAATACTGCCCCCTATGTACAAGAATTTAACTGCTATAATACTGCTCCTATGTACAAGAGTATAACTACTATAATACTGCTCCTATGTACAAGAATATTACTACTATAATACTGCTCCTATGTACAAGACTATTACTACTATAATACTTCTCCTATGTACAAGAATATAACTACTATAATACTGCCTCCTATGTACAAGAATATTACTACTATAATACTGCTCCTTCGTACAAGAATATAACTACTATAATACTGCTCCTATGTACAAGAATATAACTACTATAATATTGCTCCTATGTACAAGAATATAACTACTATAATACTTCTCCTATGTACAAGAATATAACTACTATAATATTGCTCCTATGTACAAGAATATAACTACTATAATACTGCTCCTATGTACAAGAATATTACTACTATAATACTGCTCCTATGTACAAGACTATTACTACTATAATACTTCTCCTATGTACAAGAATATAACTACTATAATACTGCCTCCTATGTACAAGAATATTACTACTATAATACTGCTCCTTCGTACAAGAATATAACTACTATAATACTGCTCCTATGTACAAGAATATAACTACTATAATATTGCTCCTATGTACAAGAATATAACTACTATAATACTGCTCCTATGTACAAGAATATAACTACTATAATATTGCTCCTATGTACAAGAATATAACTACTATAATACTGCTCCTATGTACAAGAATATAACTACTATAATACTGCTCCTATGTACAAGAATATAACTACTATAATATTGCTCCTATGTACAAGAATATAACTACTATAATACTGCTCCTATGTACAAGAATATTACTACTATAATACTGCTCCTATGTACAAGAATATAACTACTATAATACTGCCTCCTATGTACAAGAATATAACTACTATAATACTGCTCCTATGTACAAGATTATAAATACTATAATACTGCTCCTATGTACAAGAATATTACTACTATAATACTGCTCCTATGTACAAAAATATAACTACTATAATACTGCCTCCTATGTACAAGAATATTACTACTATAATACTGCTCGTATGTACAAGAATATAACTACTATAATACTGCCTCCTATGTACAAGAATATAACTACTATAATACTGCTCCTATGTACAGGAATAATACTACTATAATACTGCTCCTATGTACAAGAATATAACTACTATAATACTGCCTCATATGTACAAGAATATTACTACTATAATACTGCTCCTATGTACAAGAATATAACTACTATAATACTGCCTCCTATGTACAAGAATATAACTACTATAATACTGCTCCTATGTACAGGAATAATACTACTATAATACTGCTCCTATGTACAAGAATATAACTACTATAATACTGCCTCCTATGTACAAGAATATTACTACTATAATACTGCTCCTATGTACAAGAATATTACTACTATAATACTGCTCCTATGTACAAGAATATAACTACTATAATACTGCTCCTATGTACAAGAATATAACTACTATAATACTTCTCCTATGTACAAGAATATAACTATTATAATACTTCTCCTATGTACAAGAATATAACTACTATAATACTTCTCCTATGTACAAGAATATAACTACTATAATACTGCCTCCTATGTACAAGAATATAACTACTATAATACTGCTCCTATGTACAAGAATATAACTACTATAATACTGCTCCTATGTACAAAAATATAACTACTATAATACTGCCTCCTATGTACAAGAATATTACTACTATAATACTGCTCCTATGTACAAGAATATAACTACTATAATACTGCTCCTATGTACAAGAATATAACTACTATAATACTGCCTCCTATGTACAAGAATATAACTACTATAATACTGCTCCTATGTACAGGAATAATACTACTATAATACTGCTCCTATGTACAAGAATATAACTACTATAATACTGCCTCCTATGTACAAGAATATTACTACTATAATACTGCCTCCTATGTACAAGAATATTACTACTATAATACTGCTCCTATGTACAAGAATATTACTACTATAATACTGCCTCCTATGTACAAGAATATTACTACTATAATACTGCTCCTATGTACAAGAATATAACTACTATAATACTGCTCCTATGTATCACAATATAACTCTAATATGATCAGGATTTATATAAAGGTCTCTTTGTACCGTTATCAGTGTGATAAATGTTGGGTGATTTTTGTATTTTAGTGAATACGCTGCAGCCAATATTACCACCAACCTGTATGTGGTCAGCGAGCCGTGGCTGTTTTCCTTGGCTTGGTGCTCAGGAGCTTATTCTGTCACCACTAACTCTGTGCACACACTGAAGAAGATGGAGGAGCCCATGTTTCTTTTGGTAAGACATTCTGGAAGTACAGTGATAGTGACAGTACTTTTGTAACAACTTGCATTAAAGACTACTACTCCCACAGTGACTCAACCGCCGGACATGATGATAATACAGCTCCATTATACCCTGTGAAAGGAATGCTACTACAGTACTTCTGAAATGACCCGAGCACTGGACATGATCATAATACTATTCTATTTTACTTATTACATAAAAGACTATTATATTACAGACTTATAGTAGTATATCATTCTCTCTGTTATGCTTTTATAATGGGGCCCTCGGACTCCTCACCAAGTCACATGACCTCCCCCGATATTCTCTTTCAGACCCCGTCTCAGTACAGTCTAATGTGGATTCTCACAGATATCGTTTCTGCTTTGCTGGTTATTCTCATCTTTGTGCTGCACTGGTGAGTCTGACTTATCCGATACCTGACTGCATGATCCCCGTGAGCAGCGTCAACCAGATAGCCCACCTACCAGACACGGGTGACGGCAGATAGGGATCTGGGTACCGTACTACCCTCTAAGCCACAGAGCAGCGCTAGATATACTGTATAATGTCAGCTATACAGCATCTAGTGGGTAATTCCAACGTCACCCGGTGGTCTAGGGCAGTGAAGGGGTAAATTACTGGTGGCCTTGGTTAATGTAAGAGTCAATTTCGACTTCTTTTGTGGTATAGATTAGTTAAAGGGATAATGTTAAAATGCCTGCTGGCCTAGGGTATAGAAGGGGTTAATATCAACTTCCCTAGTGCTCTGGGTGGTGTAAAAGGGGTTAATGGCAACTTCCCTCGTGTTTGTAAGCCAAGCACCCTCTCCTAAAATAAATGATGACAAAGCACTCCCAAAGTTGTAGAGTTACAGTCTCACGATGTGCTTCATCTTTTTTGAGCACAGCCGGTCCTTAATGAAATTAGATGTGGAAGGGTTAAAACCTGCCTAGGGTCTAGTGCAGGGGAGGAGTTAATGTCAGCCTCCCTGGTGGTCTAGGGTAGTGGAGGGGTTCATACCTGTCTCTCTGGTGGTCTAGGGTAGTGGAGGGGTTCATACCTGTCTCTCTGGTGGTCTAGATAGTGAGAGGTTATTACCTGTTCTCTGGTGGTCTAGGTTCGCGGAGGGGTTATTACATGTTTTACTGGTGGTCAAAGGTAGTAGAGGGGTTAATACATGTTTTCCTGATGGTCTAGGTAGTGGGAGGTTAATACCTGTTGTATGGTGGTCTAGGGTAGTGGAGGGGTTATTACATGTTTTACTGGTGGTCAAAGGTAGTAGAGGGGTTAATACATGTTTTCCTGATGGTCTAGGTAGTGGGAGGTTAATACCTGTTGTATGGTGGTCTAGGGTAGTGGAGGGGTTAATACATCTTTTACTGGTGGCCAAGGGTAGTGGAAGGGTTAATACCTGTTTTCATGTTGGTCTAGGTAGTGGGAGGTTAATACCTGTTGTATGGTGGTCTAGGGTAGTGGAGGGGTTAATACATCTTTTACTGGTGGCCAAGGAGAATAGAGGGGTTAATACATGTTTTCCTGAAGGTCTAGAAAACATGTTTACCTAGTGGATTCAGGTAGTGAAGGGGTTAACTCCTGTTTTCCTGGTGGTCTCTGGTAGTGGGGGGTTCATTCTTGTTCCTCTGATGGTCTAGGGTAATACAGAGATTGATTTATCACCTTCTTATTGTCCTGAGGATCTCTGTATAATGTTCTGCTTGTAGGTGGAGAGAAAGGGGCTTCTCGTGTTGTCCACAAAGTAAAGAGGTCCCGGACAGTGGATTTTACAACACATTTAAAACAGGTACGTGACCGTGTGAGAGACAGGCCGAGTGTATAGAGCGCCCCCTGGGGCTGAAATAGGAGCTTTTCAATGGAGATTTACCTTACCCTGTGTAATGTATGTCAGACTTTTCGTGGCTCCTGCATGAGAAGCCTGGCCTCTCAGTCTCCAGGGCTGACTCTTCTTCTCCCATAGGCAGTCACAGTGTGAGCCTCTACCATTGTGAAAGGTCCTGGATGGGCTATAGAGAAGCTTCTCCTATAGATGGATCACAGATCAAGAAATCTGCTTAATCAAATTTTTGGGGGAGGTGAAACGCAGAAATTGGCCATTTAGATTTTTTTTTTCCAGTTACCCCATTCACTATACAGGATAAATAATTTTATATGTTAAAAGTTCGTTTTTGGACATGCCGATGCCAATGATCTTTATTATTTATAATTTTCTATTTTTATTTATGGGAAAAGTGGGTGATCAGGGAGTACAGCACCTCCAGGGAAAGCCACTTCAGATGCCCTGGTTACAGTTGACCAAGGCATCTGAGTGGTTAAATGTCTGTGATCGGCGTTATCTCTGATCACAGGCATTAGTGTTGCTGAAAATTAGTTTTGCCTGGAGTTTAGGTCGCTGTGCAGTACACTGCCACAGTACTGAGGTGCTTGACAGAACACCTCTCTCCCAAAGGCTCTCTCTATATGGGGGTTGACGTGATGACGTAGGTGTGCTGGGTCACATCCTCCTCCCCTCCTCCATCGTGCCGGGCGGAACAAGCTGAGCGCTGGAGGTGCTCTCCGTAGCCGAACAATGGATCCCCGATTGGGGGACTGCACTGGAATAACGGATCCTTGGTTGGTGCTTTGTGGCCTGATGGTGCGCCCGGCTTCTTCTGGCCTTTCCGTCCCCCGCTTCTGGTGGATCTTCAAGTGCCTTGGCCTGGTATTCTTCCCTGTCTCCATGCCTTACCCGCCTCTCTTCTGTGTGCTGGATGTGCCTCTGCACCCCTCCTGCTTGTAGCCTTTTCTCTTTCTGCCTTGTGTATTTAAAAGAATATAATACTGCTGAACCTGATAAAAACTCCCCCTGAGTGATACAAAAAATTTGGTTTGGTGGACTTGTTGAGGTGGTGACAAGAGCAACCGGGGGAAGCGCGAGAGGAGGGAAAATGAAGAGAGAGAGTTAAGAGAGGGGAGAAGGAAAGATAAACATTAAAAAGTAGAGAGGAGAGAAAAGGAGGAGGAAAAAGAAAAAAAAGGAGGGGGAAGGAAAAAAAATAAAGGCGAAAAAAATTAGAGAAAGGGAAGATAAATGGGTCCTAAGCAAAATAGGCGATCAGCGGACTATTCTAAAACGGGACAGAAGCCTCCAGAATCTGCCAAAATCGATCCGTTTTTGAAATCTCCTAATGTAATGGCAGGAGCAGGAGCAGGCCAAAAATGGATGTTTGAATCCAGCGTTAAAAAACATGCTGGACTCAGAGTGGAGGATTCCTCCCAGGAGGAAGGGCGGGGGGAGAGGACATAAATCATTTGCCTATTGTTGAATCTTCCCCACTAAAAGAAATTTTGGTGGTGGTTAAAAAAAAACGGAGAACTAATACAAGATATGTCAATGCAACTTGGGGCAATTCAGAATGTGATTCTGATACGGGAGGACTTCTCCAAGATAAGGGACAGAGTTACAACCATAGAAAAATCTGTGGGGGTCCTGGGGAATGAAGCTAAAATATTTCAAACTGAAATCTCCACCCTGAGTATTTTTTTTTTATATCTGTTAAATAATATGTGATATAATATTAATTGGTATTTAATATAAAGGATGTATTACACTACACACTGACACCATCTATAGTGATACACAAGGGGCGATGGGAGGTCTGTATGAGGACCTCAAGACCTACAGTATATTTGAAGTCTTCATATATGACAATGTAGAAGCCCATACATTAGTAAGACACGCCTGTATCTATGGTATAAATGACTGACGGAGACAGACAGGGGGGGTGGTCTTCTTACTCTCACTGTGTTGGGGGCTGCTGAAGATGATGGAAGAAACACATGGAGTCTTAGAAGAAGATTCCTAACCTTCAACAATGATACTTTATGGACTTTCATATTCACACATGGACAATAGATTAAGACTTCCTAAACTATTTTTGTAAGTAATCAACTTTTATGAAGACCGAAAATAAATCGCATTATTTATTTTTTATATAACTCTTGCTGAATCCTAGTGAATGAGTCCTCCGGGTGTTCCTCACTCCAAATAACCAGACACTAGATTTGGAGAGAATTATTAAATCAGTTTTATATTTTTCATACATATATATTTTACATTTGGCGTTATATTACAATATCCCTGGTCCCGTGACGGACTGGCTTGACCATGCCCTCGTTTCCTAAATTTTTTCTTTTCTTGTGGTTGTGGTGGGGGTGGAGGAGAGCGGGAGGAGTGGTCTTGGCTAAGAGATCTGGTGCAGTAATGTGGCGGATCATGAGGTTGGGGGGGGTGTATGGGATGGATTGCGATGCGTCTCTTTGGAGGAGGGGATGGGAGGTGGGCAAGTTGAATAGTATTTTTTTTTTTGGGAGGGGAATCTATTGATTGATTTGATGTCGAATAAAATTCTAACTTGGAATGTTCCGGGTCTGGAGGATAATCTAAAAAGACAGGCGGTTCTTGATTTGGTACAGAGACACACACCAGCGATTGTTTGCTTACTGGGGACTTACCTCACTGAGGAGACGGCCTGGCGGATCGGTAGGGGATGGGCCAAGCAGATTTATCACTCCACTTTTTCTAGTTATTCTAGAGGAGTGACAGTGTTAGTTCATAAGCGGATTGATTTTGTCTGCCGGGCATCCTCTATTGATAATGAAGGTGGATTTGTATTCTTCCACCCTTCTCTTTCCATGCACTTAATTGTTTGTTAACTTTCATGGATCATTGGCCTGAATGTTCCTCGATAGTCAATGGGGACTTTAATTGTGTTATTAACCCAGGAATTGATAGGATTTCAATGGGGGGGAGACACCCATAATCAGGCCCAAGGGACCCCCCGGCACAATTTTGTCTGGAATCAGGCTTTGTTGCTGTGTGGTGTTACTTGGGGAAGGGGAAAAGAGCGTATTCTTGTGTAAGTAAATCCGGAAACTCCATGTCTAGGATAGATCTGGCTCTGATAAATAAAAAATACCTTAGATGTATAAAGCGGATGAAATATGAGGCCACGGCTTTATCGGACCATGTACCATTTACTCTTGAAGTATCTATGGTGGATAATAAACATTGGGTAAGACCCCCATTTAGATTAAATCCCCATTGGATCTTTATAATGGATAATCATAAAATGATGGAACGGGAGATTGTCCGTTTTGGGGTATTAATTACAACACAGTTGTTATGGGATGCCTTTAACCCCTTAAGGACTCAGCCCTATTTCACCTTAAGGACTTGGCCATTTTTTGCAAATCTGACCAGTGTCACTTTAAGTGCTGATAACTTTAAAACGCTTTGACTTATCCAGGCCATTCTGAGATTGTTTTTTCGTCACATATTGTACTTCATGACACTGGTAAAATGAAGTTAAAAAAAAATCATTTTTATTTATAAAAAAATACCAAATTTACCAAAATATTTTTTTAAATAGCAAATTTCTAAGTTTCAAGTTCTCTACTTCTATAATACATAGTAATACCTCCAAAAATAGTTATTACTTTACATTCCCCATATGTCTACTTCATGTTTGGATCATTTTGAGAATGATATTTTATTTTTTGGGGATGTTACAAGGCTTAGAAGTTTAAAGGGGGGGAAGCAAATCTTGAAATTTTTCAGAAATTTTCAAAAACCCAATTTTTAGGGACCAGTTCAGGTCTGAAGTCACTTTGCGAGGCTTACATAATAAAAACCACCTAAAAATGACCCCATTCTATAAACTACACCCCTCAAGGTATTAAAAACTGATTTTACAAACTTTGTTAACCCTTTAGGTGTTCCACAAGAATTAATGGAAAATCGAGATACAATTTAAAAATTTCCCTTTTTTGGAAGATTTCCCATTTTAATAATTTTTTTCCAGTTACAAAGCAAGGGTTAACAGCCAAACCAAACTCAATATTTATGGCCCGGATTCTGTAGTTTACAGAAACACCCCATATGTGGTCGTAAACTGCTGTACGGGCACACGGCAGGGCGCAGAAGGAAAGGAACGCCATACGGTTTTTGGAAGGCAGGTTTTGCTGGACTGTTTTTTTTGACACCATGTCCCATTTGAAGCCACCCTGATGCGCCCCTAGAGTAGAAACTCCATAAAAGTGACCCCATTTTAGAAACTACGGGATAGAGTGGCAGTATTGTTGGTACTAGTTTAGGGTACATATGATTTTTGGTTGCTCTAGATTACACTTTTTGTGAGGCAAGATAACAAGAAATAGCTGTTTTGGCACCGTTTTTATTTTTTGTTATTTACAACATTCATCTGACAGGTTAGATCATGTGATATTTTTATAGACCAGGTTGTCACGGATTCTGCGATACCTAATATGTATACTTTTTTTTATTTCTGTAAATTTTACACAATGATTTCATTTCTGAAACAAAAAAAATCATGTTTTAGTGTTTCCATAGTCTGAGAGCCATAATTTTTTCAGTTTTTGGGCGATTACCTTGGGTAGGGTATGATTTTTCCGGGATGAGATGACGGTTTTATTGGCACTATTTTGGGGTGCGTGTGACTTTTTGATTGCTTGCTATTACACTTTTTGTGATGTAAGGTGACAAAAAATGGTTTATTTAGCACAGTTTTTATTTTTTATGGTGTTCATCTGAGAGGTTAGGTCATGTGATATTTGTTATAGAGCCGGTCGATACGAACGCGCCGATACCAAATATGTATACTTTTTTTTATTTATGTAAGTTTTACACAATAACAGCTTTTTTCAAAAAAAAAAAATTATGTTTTAGTGTCTCCATATTCTGAGCCATATTTTTTTTATTTTTTGGGCGATTGTCTCAGGTAGGGGCTCATTTTTTGCAGGATGAGGTGACGGTTAGATTGGTACTATTTTGGTGGGCAAACGCCTTTTTGATCGCTTGCTGTTGTACTTTTTGTTATGTAAGGGGACAAAAAATGGTTTATTTAGCACAGTTTTTATTTTTTATTTTTTACGGGGTTAGCTCATGTGATATGTTTATAGAGTAGGTCGATACGGACGTGGCGATACCTAATATGTATACATTTTTTCCCCCCCCCCTATTTTTTACCTTTTATTTTACTTTATTTGGGGAAAATTACGTTTTTGTTTATTTTTACTTGAAATTTTTAAGGGGGAAAACTTATTTTTTAAACTTTTTTTTCACTTTATTTTTTGTCCCACTTTGGGACTTAAACTTTGGGGGGTATATTCCTTTACAATGCATTCCAATACTTCTGTATTGGAATGCATTGGCTGTATGAGTAATACTGTGTGTATTACTCATACAGCTTCCGGGGCCTGTGAGATCCAGGGGGCTGGATCTCACAGACTCTTCACCGGAAGGCAGCGCGATGCCTTCCTTAGACATCGCGCTGCCTTCCATGCCATCAGGTCCCCCCCACAGCCGCATGGGGACCTGATGGCACCGCCGCAACTGCAGGTAAAGCTGCAAACTGCAGGTCTGAATTGACCTGCGGTTTGCGGCGATCGCCGATACGGAGGGGTCACATGACCCCCCCAGCGTTGTGACAGGATGCCGGCTGAATGATTTCAGCGGGCATCCTGTTCCGATTAACCCCCGCCGCACCGCGGTTTAAACCCATGACGTATCGGTACGTCATGGGTCCTTAAGGACTCGGGAAACATGCCGTATCGGTATGTCATGCGTCCCTAAGGGGTTAAGGCCTTTATGAGGGGTAATATTTCTAATTTAAGAAAGGGGTATAGTATGAAAGAGAAGGGTTTAAAAGAACTAGTTGTAGGCGCTACGAAGGAATTTTCCAGGAATAAAACAGAAGAAAATAGGGAAATTATGGAGAATGCGAGCCAGGCCTATTCCGATGTTCTTCTGGGTAAGGCACAGCAGAGGCTTTTCTTTAAGGGACAAAAATATTTTGCCAAATCAGGTCGCCCAGGGAAATTGTTGGCTAGGGTGATCTTGAATCAGGACCAAAAAAAAATAGATAGTAAGTATTCGTTCACCTGAAGGATTAATTCTAGAAGATCAAGAATCTATAAAAGGAATCTTTGTTAAGCATTTTGTGGATTTATACAAACCAGATAAGAATGTTCCAGATGAAATGGTGGATGCAAATCTGGATTCCATCTCTTTACCAGTCCTAACGGACACTCAAAGAGAATTTCTCAATCATGAGAGGCTGCAATAAAGGCTTGCTCGGGGAACTCCTCCTCTGGTTCAGATGGATTCCCATATGATTTCTATCGTAAATATAGGGAGGTCATTCTCCCATGTTTATTGAAGGTATTCACGGAATCACTGGAGGACGGTTCCCTTCTGGAATCAATGACAGAAGCCATAATAATAGTAATATTTAAAAAAGGCAAGGATGCCCTAGATTTGGAGGCATATAGGCCGATTTCTTTATTGAATACTGATGTAAAGCTTCTTTCAGGGCTTGCTAAGGGTATTACATCAATTATACACCTTGACCAGAACGGTTTCATTCCCAATAAGGGTTCGCATTATAATCTGCATCGCTTGCTTGCGAATATACAATCTCCCGGGGGAAATCTACCGATCCATCCTGTCTCTTGATGCCTCTAAGGCCTTTGATAGGGTGGAGTGGAGATTCCTCTGGAAGGTTTTGGAAAAAATGGGAAGCTTTTGTATAAGTCCCCTAAGGCTAGTTTGAATATTAATGGGAGTTTGACAAATAGCATCATATTGAATAGAGGCACCCTTTAAGGATGCCCACTTTCCCCATTACTATTCGATATATATATATATATACAGTATATATCGAGCCTCTTGCAGTTAGGGTAAGGCAAGACTCTGGGATTGAAGGGTTTGGGACACTTGGAAGGGAGGATCGCATCTCTTTATATGCAGATGACGTATTATTTTTTATACAGAATACCAATATTACACTCCCAAGAATTATTCAATAGTTAACTCCTTTGGTGAAGTTTCAGGTCTTGATATTATGCCCCTAGACAGATTTCAGATTTCCAATGAGGGACCCCTGAACATTTTGAAGATTTCTGACTCCTTTAAATATTTGGGTATAAGGATATCTCCTAAGATTAAAAAATTGTTTGCACCTTAATTGTCACCGCCAGACATCTGAGAAGCTCTGACAGACGTTCTTCAGAACCTCCTGCTTGAGGTTCTTTTGTTTTGCTTTCATTTTGTCATCTCGTTTCCCTCTCTCAGCTGTCATCTAGTTGCACTGATTGCATCCCTTTAAATCCCCTCCCATACTGCATCACTTTGCGGTTTATACAACTTCCTGGAGTGTGTGCATCTTGGATGCTACAACTGATGCTTCTACAGATAAGTTTTGTTCATTTATTTGTGTTTTCCTGTGGGCTTGATCCTAGGTGACCCTGACTCCCTCCGTATTAAGTGTAGGGAGCCGGTGGTCGTGTCCCCTCACTATTATAGGGTGTTCAGGTGTCATACAGTCGAGGAACGAGGATATGCAATTATCTACCATAGAGATTTTTGCATAGGCTGAGCAGTAAGGGAGAGAGCTAGGGCTGTTACAGGGCTTACCCTTTGGTTCCTTAGTTTTGGATCAAGTCAATCGGATCTTCATTTGTGTCTTCTAGTTTTCTGTAACACCATCCGTGACATTAATCTAAATCCATTGATAAGTAAAAGGAAGGCTCAAATTGTGACGTGTCTTAGATTTCCTTCACCTAGAGCCGATAGAATATCCCTAATTAAGATGGTGATTCTACCCCAGTTCCTATACATTCTGAGGAACTCCTCAATATGGAATGAGGATGCGTTTTTTTTTCAATTAATGATCTAATTTGGGGAAGAAAGCGTGTAAGACTTAAAGTGGAACATCTTTATAAGCCGATAGAAAGGGGAGGGTTGAACCTTTCATATTTTAAGGGTTACTTCATATCTGCACAGTTAAGGCTATACTGTGAATGGAAGAAAAGTCCACTATGTAGGACCCTGGTGAGCAGATCTTCCTACGATAGCATGTTTACCTTATTGGAATCCGGGCAATTATTGGATATACAACAGGATCACCGAGAAGCTAGGAAATTGTTTAGTAAATCCTGGTGTACTATCAGAGGTCGGTTGGGAATAAAGGGATCTTTAGGTTGTACTCCCCTTTGGCACAATTATTATTTACAGGTTTTAGATGAATTAGTAGGGGATCGGTTTTGGCAAAAATGTTTTATTTTTTATGTAGCACAGGTAGTAAGGAATGGGGAAATACTTTCATTTGTGGAGTTAGCACAAAAAGAGAATATGATTAATATATCGCGGTTTAGGTATTTTCACTGCACAGTGTTAAAGAAAAGTCTTAGTTAGATGTAGATATAGTGAAATTGAGGCGCACAGATTTTCGGTGCTGCAATTAAAATATTTATTTCGTTTCGCAGTAGTTTCATCCAATTGCCCAAAATTTTTCTTTAAGGTACAAACAGAATATCTAGACCGGACGTTTCGGTCACATCAGACCTTCATCAGCGGTCACATTTTTATCTGTTCTGGAAGGAAGAATGGGGGAATGTAGGGCACAAGGTTAAGACTTCCCAACTTTATAAATTATTAGTTAAAACACTATTTAATGATACACGATCTCCTGGACAAAGGGCGTGGGGAGGTGAATGTTTAAATATACAAGTAGATCATTGGCAGAACACATTGTCCACTTTAAGATTAGTGTCTCACAAGTTTAATCACGTTTTAGTTCAATTCAATATTTTACATAGAGTTTATGGCTTAATAAATGTGGTTTAAGGAATACATCTAATTGCCCGCGGTGCGACTCACCAGGAGCTGACTTTGTACAGAACTAAAAGAATATTGGGCTGCGATTGATGACTTTATTACCCAAAAACTGAAAGTAGTGATTCCTTTCATGGTGGAATGCTGGATACTGGGCGATCTTTCTTTCCAAGGTAAACTGTCATAAAGAGAAGAAGATTCTTTTGACAAAAGTAATGTTCTTGGCAAGACTCTTGATTACACGGGTCGGGTTTTCACAGGATATTCCAAATGTGATCATGTGGCTTAACTTGGTTAAGAAGACTACGTTCTTTATAAACGAAGAAGTATAGATGAAAAATGAATCAGGATATGGGGTGCCTGGAAATTTTTGAATTTTTTTGCCTTGATTCCTCCTTTTTTATTTTATTTATTTTTTTATATAGAGAGACGCACCGCAGAAGGAGGGCACTAAGGGGTTAGGTAAAAAAATGAATATATTGATATGAATTAGTATGGAAAATACAGTTTGATTCTTAATAAAAAAAAAATAAAAATAAAAATGCTCTCTCTATATACCCCAGTGATTGAAGATACAGGGGGCGGCAGATCAGAGGGGGTGGAGCATGACACTGGAAATTGCTACATAGATGACAGGGATAGAGACAGGGCTTGATCAATTGAGATTTGGTGAGTGGTAGAGTCTGGTACTTGGGGTGAGTTGACACTCATTTTTTTTTCTTGTTGCATCTCTTTAAGGCTCCATTCAGACGTCCGCACTTTGGGTCCGGATCCGTTCCGCAATTATGCAGAACGGGTGCGGACCCATTAATTTTCAACGGGGACATAAAAGATGCGGACAGCATCGGCATTTCCGGTCTGGGGACCCGAACTTCCGGTCCGCATAAGTGAAGTGCCCCTTAATGATCGGGCCATTTTTCACCTTCGTGACCAGGCTTATTTTTTTAAATCTGACATGTATCACTTTATGTTGTAATAACTTCGGAACACTTTTACCTATCCAAGCCATTCGGAGATTGTTTTCTCGTGACAGTCATACATTTGATTCAATAGATTTCACCTTTATTTATGAAAAAAATCACGAAATGTACCCCAAATTTTGAAAAATTTGCAATTTTCAAAATTTTTATTTCTCTGATTTTAAAACAGAAAGTGATACTTCATAAAATATTTATTACTTAACTTTCCCCATATGTCTAATTTATGTTGGCATCATATTGTAAATGTCATTTTATTTTTTTAGGACGTTAGAAGGCTTAGAATTTTTGAAGCAATTCTTAAAATATTTAAGAACATTTCCAAAACCCACTTTTTAAGGACCAGTTCAGGTCTGAAGTCACTTTGTGGGGCTTAGGCCTCATGCACACGACCGTTGTGTGCACCCGTGGCCGTTGTGCCGTTTTCCGTTTTTTTCTGCGGCTCCATTGACTTTCAATGGGGCCGTAGAAAACTCGGCTTGTGCACCGTTTTTACACCGCGCCCGTGACCCGTGTTTCGAGGCCGTGAAAAAAATATAACCTGTCCTATTTTTTTCACGGCCAACGGTTCACGGGCCCATTCAAGTCAATGGGTCCGTGAAAGAACACGGATGCACACAAGATTGGCATCCGTGTCCGTGATCCGTGGCCGTAGGTTGCTTTCATACAGACGGATCCGAAGATCCGTCTGCATAAAAGCTTTTTCTGATCTAAGTTTTCACTTCGTGAAAACTCATTTCCGACAGTATATTCTAACACAGAAGCGTTCCCATGGTGATGGGGACGCTTCAGGTTAGAATATACTGAAAAACTGTGTACATGACTGCTGCCTGGCAGGTGCTGCCAGGCAGCAGGGGGCAGACCCCCCCCCCTGTTTTTAACTCATTTGTGGCCAGTGCGGCCGCCCCCCCCCCTCCCTCCCCTGTAGTTAACTTCTTGGTAGCCAGCCCCCCCTCCCTCCCCTGTAGTTAACTAATTGGTGTCCAGTGGGCCCCCCCTCCGTCCGCTATAGATAACTCATTGGTGTCCAGTGGGCCCCCCCTCCGTCCGCTATAGATAACTCATTGGTGTCCAGTGGGCCCCCCCTCCGTCCGCTATAGATAACTCATTGGTGTCCAGTGGGCCCCCCCTCCGTCCGCTATAGATAACTCATTGGTGGCCAGTGGGCCCTCTCCCCTCCCACCCCCTCCTAATTAAAATCGCCCCCCTATCATTGGTGGCAGTGGAGTGGTGAGTACCGATCGGAGTCCCAGTGTAATCGCTGGGGCTCCGATCGGTAACCATGGCAACCGGGACGCTACTGCAGTCCCGGTTGCCATGGTAGCTTAGCAATTTGTAGAAGCTTTATACTTACCTGAAGAGCAGCGATGTCTGTGACCGGCCGGGAGCTCCTCCTACTGGTAAGTGACAGGTCTGTGCTATAAGCAATGCGCCGCACAGACCTTTCACTTACCAGTAGGAGGAGCTCCCGGCCGGTCACAGACATCGCAGCTCTTCAGGTAAGTATGAAGCTTCTACAAATTGCTAAGCTACCATGGCAACCGGGACTGCAGTAGCGTCCCGGTTGCCATGGTTACCGATCGGAGCCCCAGCGATTACACTGGGACTCCGATCGGTACTCACCACTGCCACCAATGATAGGGGGGCGATTTTAATTAGGAGGGGGAGGGAGGGGAGAGGGCCCACTGGCCACCAACGAGTTATCTACAGCGGACGGAGGGGGGGCCCACTGGACACCAATGAGTTATCTATAGCGGACGGAGGGGGGGCCCACTGGCCACCAACGAGTTAACTACAGGGGAGGGAGGGGGGGCCCACTGGACACCAACGAGTTTACTACAGGGGAGGGAGGGGGGGGAGGGAGGGGGGGGGGCGGCCTTACTGGCCACCAATGAGTTAACTACAGGGGAGGGAGGGGGGGCGGCCGCACTGGCCACCAATGAGTTAAAAACAGGGGGGGGGGGTCTGCCCCCTGCTGCCTGGCAGCACCTGCCAGGCAGCAGGGGGCAGTCATGTACACAGTTTTTCAGTATATTCTAACCTGAAGCGTCCCCATCACCATGGGAACGCCTCTGTGTTAGAATATACTGTCGGATCTGATTTTCACGATGTAGCTCATATCCGACAGTATATTCTAACATAGAGGCGTTCCCATGGTGATGGGGACGCTTCAAGTTAAAATATACCATCGGATTGGAGAAAACTCCAATCCGATGGTATAAAAGAACTCCAGACTTTACATTGAAAGTCAATGGGGACGGATCCGTTTGAAATGGCACCATATTGTGTCAACTTCAAACGGATCCGTCCCTATTGACTTGCATTGTAATTCAGGACGGATCCGTTTGGCTCCGCACGGCCAGGCGGACGCCAAAACGACTTTTTTTTCATGTCCGTGGATCCTCCAAAAATCAAGGAAGACCCACGGACGAAAAAACGGTCACGGATCACGGACCCACGGACCCCGTTTTTGCGGGCCGTGAAAAAAAACTGTCGTGTGCATGAGGCCTTACATAGTAGAAACCCCCATAAATGATCCCATTTTGGAAACTACACTCCTCAAGTTACTACAAACTGATTTTACAAACTTTGTTAACCGTTTAGGTGTTCCACAAGAATTAATGAAAAATGGAGATGAAATTTCTAAATTTCACTATTCCCATTTTAATCCATTTTTTTCTTTAACACATCGAGGGTTAACAGCCAAATAAAACTCAATATTTATTACCCTGATTCTGCGGTTTACAGAAACACCCCACATGTGATCATAAACTGCTGTATGGGCACATGGTAGGGGGTAGAAGAAAAAGAGTGCCATATGGTTTTTGGAAGGCAGATTTAGCTGGACTGGTTTTTAGACACCATGTCCCATTTCAAGCCCCCCAGATGCACCGTTACAGTAGAAACCATCAAAAAGTGACCCCATTTTGGAAACTACAGGATAAGGCTACTTTCACACTTGCGCTTGATCGGATCCGTTCTGAACGGATCCGATCATATTAATGCAGACGGAGGCTCCGTTCAGTATGGATCCGTCTGCATTAATAACTTTAAAAAATTTCGCAAGTGCGCAAGTAGCCTGAGCGGATCCGTTCAGACTTTCAATGTAAAGTCAATGGGGGACGGATCCGCTTGAAGATTGAGCCATATGGTGACATCTTCAAGCGGATCCGTTCCCATTGACTTACATTGTAAGTCTGAACGGATCCGCACGCCTCCGCACGGCCAGGCAGACACCCGAACGCTGCAAGCAGCGTTCAGCTGTCCGCCTGTCCGTGCGGAGGCGAGCGGAGCGGAGGCTGAACGCCGCCAGACTGATGCAGTCTGAGCGGATCCGCGTCCATTCAGACTGCATCAGGGCTGGACGGAGGCGTTCGGGTCCGCTCGTGAGCCCCTTCAAACGGAGCTCACGAGCGGACAGCCGAACGCTAGTGTGAAACTAGCCTTAGGTGACAGTTTTATTGGTACTATTTTGGGGTACATATGATTTTTAACTGCTCTATATTATGATTTTTGTGAGGCAAGGTAACCAAAGAATGGATGTTTTGGCACCGTTTTTATTTTTAGTTTTTTACAATATTCAGGGTAGATCATGTGCTATTTTTACAGAGCAGGTTGTTACGGACGCGATGATATCAAATATGTCTACTTTCTTAGTTTGTTTCAGGTTTACATAATAAAGCATTTTTTTAAGAAAAATTATGTTTTTGTGTCTCCATTTTCTGAACGTGCAGGGGCTAGTTTTTTGCAGGAAGAGTTGACGTTTTTTATTGGTACCATTTTTGGGTACATATGATTTTTTGATCATTCATTATTACACTTTTTCGGGCAAGGTGACCAAAAATTTTTTAATTTTGGTACAGTTTTTATTTATTTATTTTTACGGCATTCACCTGAGGGGTTAGGTCATGTGACATTTTTATAGAGAAGATCGTTACGGACGTGGCAATACCTAATATGTATACTTTTTCTTATTTATTTAAGTTTTACACAATAATAGCATTTTTGAAGCAAAAAAAAAAATTGTATTTTAGTGTCTCCATAGTCTGAGAGCCATAACTTTTTTTTTTTTTTTGGCCGATTGTCTTAAGTAGGATCTCATTTTTTGCGGGATGAGGTGACTGTTTGATTGGTACAATTTTGTGGGACATATACCCTTTTTTGATCGTTTGGTGTTACACTTTTTGTGATGGTAGGTGACAAAAAATGTCCGTAGCACCCGTTTAGATGCCGGGTGTATACTTGCGGTGACACTTTGATCTCCTGACGTACTGTGCACGAGTAACTCACACTACATCATGATCTACACCGTACATAATTAGTCACTAAGAAAGGAATGTTGTGTACAGTGTGACATTGCCATCTAGTGGTGAGATGTGGTAATAATCACAATAACAGCTGAGCCAACACAGGTAGGATTAGGGCTATTGGTCCAGTAGTTGAGCATCATTCCTGTCTCATCCCTTTAAATTGTCTTTAGGGGAATTATTAGTCCACACAAATTTTATACATGGTAATTTTGGTGCAACTAGGTGAGTGTTATATGATAGCGGAATATGTTCTCCCCCTCCTCCTGCCATATTACAGTACAATACAGTGATGCTAGCAAAAGGGGCGGGGCTGTGACAACCACTCATAACTACTCTTTATTTCCACAGAGATGGATATGTCAATATCGGAAGACAGCTACGTCAGGAGTCCCCCGACCACCCCAAGTGCCAGACCCAGCGCCCAAAACATGGGTTCTGGTGAAATTGCCTGAAAGCAAGACACAGACAAAGGATGCCCGGCACTGTAAATGGCACAGCAATGACCAGTCATGCCCAGGTCCGTACAGCGGTCCATCTACCCACAGACTCAAATTCTGGGACAGCTGTGGCCATTCTGCTGCTTGAGGTGGAGAATAAACTGGTGCCCCCCTCCCCCCTCAAACTGGAGCTGGGAAGAGGGATATTGGGCCCGTTGTGATGCCCTCCACAGTGCCAGCGCCATAGTCATAATAGTCCATGCAGTGTCATTGGTGCCCACCGTGCTAGTGCCATATTAGTCCCTACTGTGTCAGACTTATTCTGGTGCCCACAGTGTCATCATCATAAAAGTCTCTGCTGTGTCAGACCCATTGTGGTGCCCACAGTGCCAGCCTCATAATAGTCTCTGTTGTGTCAGACTCACTGTGGTGCCCACAGTGCCATCGTCATAAAAGTCCCTGCATTGTCAGACTCATTCTGGTGCCCACAGTGCCATCATCATAAAAGTCCCTGCTGTGTCAGACCCATTGTGGTGCCCACAGTGCCATCCACATAATAGTCTCTGTTGTGTCAGACTGATTGTGGTGCCCACAGTGCCATCCTCATAATAGTCTTTGCAGTGTCAGACCCATTGTGGTGCCCACAGTGCCATCCTCATAATAGTCTTTGCAGTGTCAGACCCATTGTGGTGCCCACAGTGCCATCCTCATAATAGTCTCTGCAGTGTCAGACCCATTGTGGTGCCCACAGTGCCATCCTCATAATAGTCTCTGCAGTGTCAGACCCATTGTGGTGCCCACAGTGCCATCCTCATAATAGTCTTTGCAGTGTCAGACCCATTGTGGTGCCCACAGTATCAACCTCATAGTCTCTGCTGTGTCAGACTCGTTGTGGTGCCCACAGTATCAACCTCATAATAGTCTCTGCAGTGTCAGACCCATTGTGGTGCCCACAGTGCCATCCTCATAATAGTCTTTGCAGTGTCAGACCCATTGTGGTGCCCACAGTATCAACCTCATAGTCTCTGCTGTGTCAGACTCGTTGTGGTGCCCACAGTATCAACCTCATAGTCTCTGCTGTGTCAGACTCGTTGTGGTGCCCACAGTGCCATCCTCATAATAGTCCCTGCAGTGTCAGACCCATTGTGGTGTCCACAGTATCAACCTCATAGTCTCTGCAGTGTCAGACTCGTTGTGGTGCCCACAGTGCCATCCTCATAATAGTCTCTGCTGTGTCAGACCCATTGTGGTGCCCACAGTATCAACCTCATAGTCTCTGCTGTGTCAGACTCGTTGTGGTGCCCACAGTGCCAAGCTCATAGTCTCTGCTGTGTCAGACCCATTGTGGTGCCCACAGTGCCAAGCTCATAGTCTCTGCTGTGTCAGACTCGTTGTGGTGCCCACAGTGCCAAGCTCATAGTAAGCTACAACACACTGACCAACTCCACCCTCTCAGCAGCGAGGAAATGACATATGAGCCGCTTGTTGCAGTCACTTCCTCTTGCGGTGCCCACAGAAGGATGTCTGTGCTATTACTGATTGCCATTTCTCAGTGCTGCCCCTGCAGGCAAGGAGGTGCAGTGCAGCGTCAGCTTCTGCTATGGTCCTTGGTGAGCTCCACTCTGGATAGCTCAGAAGTTGCCATCTTGTTTTCATCAGACGCAATCTTCACCTAAGAAGCCAGGATCATATAAGGACAATGGAGAACACGTGACCCAAGAGTTCTCCCCAAACCTCCAACCATTATTGATCCCATCACGTTTTCTTGGACATAGATGAGATGAAGGTGTCAACATGATTCCAGACATGAGATCCTTATAGAGGTGAGGTAGTGGACCTGACCTCATGACACGGGCTCCTACGGGTGACCCCTGCGCCGAACCTTTGGACTGAAGAGATGTTCTGGTTCTGCATATACATGGCCGGCTTCATGGTGCCTGCACTTCTTCAAGGATGGAAGTCATGATCCTTTGGGTCAGAAAGCTGCAGTGGAACCTATAGGGGCCCCTAGGGTCAAACAATGAATATAACCTGGGGCCCCTGGACATGTGACAGCACAACATGTACATAGCGAAGACTTATGCCCGCTGAACTTACACCCATTAAATGCCCCTACCCAGCATGTGTACCAGGAATACGGGGCTCCATATATACAGAGGGCTTATCCGCCCCCCATATTACACACTTTTCCAACAACCCCCATTACTGGGAATTGTTTAAAAAAAAAAGCAAAGAAACATTTGAATAAACTTCGATGCTGCTGAGATCTGCTCTTTTACCAAAGCCTGAGGCTGCACTACTGAGACGTTATGTACAGCTCACCCTCCCCGTCCATATCTACATCCTACCCGCCAACGTCTACTATGAACATTGATGGGGATGGAGATTGTTTGATTAAAGCAATGTCCCCATCATCACCCTGCACCTGGCAGAACCTGGAAGGTCTCCTTTTACTGTAGGAATCCCTCAGTGGTGCAGCCTCAGGCTTTGGGCCTGTGACTTCATATCTTTGCCTAGGAGTGAGGTATTAAAAAATGGTTTCCATATTCTTTTCTTTTTTCTTTTTCTATATTCTTGGGTGCGCCAAATTTTACAATTTATACAGTGCGTGTTCCCACTGACGATTTGGGGGAGTGGCTTTACTTTTTCACAAAAACCCCCCGGTAAAAATGGTGAAATTAAATTTTACGCTGGACCTCATACATACACTGAGTCTCTACTCTTGTAAGCTCCTCTGTGTAGATATAGCCCCCAATCAACCTGCGATTACATTGGGCTGTAAGGCCGACCTGTTTGAATATGCTGGGACTTGTAGTTCGCCACAAGGTACAGATGCCTAAGCCTATGTTAGAGAGAGAAATGATTCCAGGACTGGTTTTATATTTTCTCTAGATGGGAGACTTGTATCTTGTACCATTTGTATCATTGCATTTAAAGTAACAGGCACATAAAAAAATTACCATTAAAAAAACAAAAATTAATATTTTCTTATTTTTATCTATTTTAGAAAATGATCATATTCAATGTTTACTGTCAGAGCTGAGAAAGCTGCGGCTAAGAGCAATAATGTATTTTCCTGTACAGTCTAATCTGATGTGATGAAGGCTCTGTCTCTCCGGAGATGTGTCTGCTTTAATAAAAAAAATAATATAATAAAAGGATTTTTATATTAAAAAAAATTGGGATCAACCTGTCATTAATACCATATTATTATGGCAAAAATTAAAGTGGTTAGCCTGCCAAAAAAATGAACAGGGCATTGCAAATGAAGAATTACTGTAATATATAAAATGCTATAAAACTATGTTACGTACGTTTTGCTCCGTGGTGGCACCCCCTGCTGGTCCACCTTCTCCTGCATTCAGTAGTGGACCAATATGCTCAGTGTTTATCTGCTACACAAGAGGTCCAGACTAGGGATGCCACTACAACTTCCATTCTGCCCACACTGCCTACAGCAGGACATGGTGGGAGTTGTAGTTTTACAACAGCTGGAGAGCCGCGGGTTGGCCATCCCTGGTCCAGACACTTGTCGCTACTTCTAGATTCACTGAAATACTGTAGATGGCTCTAGCTCTCTCTAGACAGCGGAGAAGGAACTTGTGGGGACTTACGTCCCATATGTATCTCTGGGGCTATACATGAGGGGCTGAGGAGGAAGAGGTTAACAAGAGCTAACTGCAATGCATCCTGGGAGAGGCAGGTGCTTAATGAGCTGCTGCCCACCTACAGACAGGTGAGTAAAAGAGTTTTATATTCGTGGAATAACTGCTTTCAAAAGAAACTTTTCCCTCCCCAAAATGCTTTTCAAAAATACATTACATATCCTGAGCTGATGAGAAACATACAGGATATAACGCAGGATCTCTACTGGAATATATTTATACAATGACTCCACCAGCAGAATAGTGAGTGCAGCTCTGGAGTATAATACAGGATGTAACTCAGGATCAGTACAGGATATGTAATGTATGTACACAGTGACTGCTCCAGCAGAATAGTGAGTGCAGCTCTGGAGTATAATACAGGATGTAACTCAGGATTAGTACAGGATAAGTAATGTATGTACACAGTGACTGCACCAGCAGAATAGTGAGTGCAGCTCTGGGGTATAATACAGGATGTAACTCAGGATTAGTACAGGATAATGTCACGGACGGTGTACAGGAAACAAGACAAAGCAACATGCATATATGACTGAGTGGATCCAAAGCTAAGGAACCAAAAGGGAGACCCCTGCACAAGACCTGAGACTTTCCCTGGCTGCTCAGCCTATGCAAAGATCCCAGAGGTGGAAGGTTGCATATCCACGTACCTCGACTATCTAACCCCTGAACACCCTACAATAGTGAGGGGACACGACCACCGGCTCCCTACACCAGACACGGAGGGAGTCAGGGTCACCTGGGATCCAGCAAACAGAAAATAACAGATAAATGTTCAGCACTTAACTTTGTAGCAGACTGGAAAACAAGATCAGCATGCACACACACTCCAGGAAGTAGTATAAGCCGCCCAGTAATGCATTATGGGGCGGAATTTAAAGGGATGCAATCAGTCCAACTCCATGACAGCTGAGAGAGGCTAACGAGATGAGGAACTGAACAGCACAACAAAGAGAACTCAAGGAGGAGGTTCTGAAAGGCCTCTGTCAGAGCTTCTCAGCTGTCTGGTTGTGACAGTACCCCTCCCTCTACGAGTGGACTCCGGACACTCAGAGCCCACCTTCTCAGGATGGGACCTATGGAAAGCCCTGATGAGACGAGAGGCCTTAATGTCCGTCACTGGGACCCACATCCTCTCCTCGGGACCATAACCCTCCCAATGAACAAGGTACTGAAGAGAACCGCGGACAAGACGGGAATCCACAATCCTAGAGACCTGAAATTCAAGATTCCCATCAACCATAATCGGAGAAGGAGGCAAAGGCGAGGGTACAATGGGTTGAACATAAGGTTTCAATAAGGACTTATGAAAAACATTATGGATCTTCCAAGTCTGAGGAAGATCAAGACGGTAGGCAACAGGATTGATGACAGACAGGATTTTGTAAGGCCCAATAAACCTAGGACCCAACTTCCAGGAGGGAACCTTCAATTTGATATTCTTGGTAGACAACCACACCAGATCACCAACATTCAGGTCCGGACCAAGCACACGTCTCTTATCTGCCACACGCTTATATCTCTCACTCATGCTCTTTAGATTATCCTGAATCTTTTGCCAAATAGATGACAAAGACGAGGAGAATCTGTCCTCATCAGGTAAACCAGAAGACCCCTCTCCCGAGAAAGTCCCAAACTGCGGATGAAACCCATATGCACCAAAAAATGGTGACTTATCAGAGGACTCCTGACGACGGTTATTTAAAGCAAACTCAGCAAGGGACAAAAAAGAACACCAATCCTCTTGATTCTCCGCCACAAAACAGTGCAGATATGTCTCCAGATTCTGATTGACGCGCTCTGTCTGGCCATTCGACTGCGGGTGGAAAGCAGAAGAGAATGACAACCGAACCCCCAAGCGAGAACAGAAAGCCTTCCAGAATCTGGAAACAAACTGCGTGCCCCTATCAGAGACTATGTCTGAAGGAATACCGTGCAATTTGACAATGTGATCAATAAATGCCTGCGCCAGCGTCTTAGCATTGGGCAAACCAGGAAAAGCGATGGAATGCACCATTTTGCTAAAACGGTCCACCACCACCAGAATCACAGTCTTCCCCGAGGAACGAGGCAGGTCCGTTATAAAGTCCATGGACAGATGTGTCCAAGGACGGGAAGGAATGGGTAAGGGAAGGAGAGGACCTGATGGCCGTGAATGAGGGACTTTGGCACGAGCGCAAGTCTCGCAGGCTGCCACAAAACCCTCAACCGACTTACGAAGCGCAGGCCACCAGAATCTCCAAGCGATGAGATCCAGTGTGGCTCTTGCCCCCGGGTGCCCAGCAAGGACCGTATCGTGGTGTTCCTTAAAAATCTTGTGTCTTAAAGCGAGAGGCACAAACAACCTCCCAGGAGGACAAAGATCAGGAGCCTCAGACTGGGCTGCCTGCACCTCTGCCTCCAATTCAGAAAAAAGAGCAGAGACCACCACACCTTCAGCCAAAATGGGACCCGGGTCTTCAAAATTCCCGCCTCCCAGAAAACAACGTGACAGGGCATCTGCCTTCACATTCTTAACTCCAGGGCGGAACGTGACCACAAAATTAAACCTAGAAAAGAACAAAGACCATCTGGCCTGTCTCGGGTTCAGACGCTTGGCTGACTCCAAGTAGGCCAGATTTTTATGGTCAGTAAATACGGTAATAGGGTGTCTGGCTCCCTCTAGCCAATGGCGCCATTCCTCAAAAGCCAACTTGATGGCCAACAACTCCCTATCTCCCACATCGTAATTTTTCTCTGCAGAGGAGAGTTTTTTCGAGAAAAAGGCACACGGTCGCCAATTGGCAGGAGAGGAACCCTGAGACAAGACCGCCCCCACACCCACCTCAGAAGCATCAACCTCGACTATGAAGGGTAAAGAAATATCAGGTTGCACCAAGATGGGAGCGGAAGCAAAACTCTCCTTGATATTAGAAAAAGCCTTACGCGCCTCTACTGACCAAGAAGAAAAATCTACCCCCTTTCTGGTCATATCAGTGAGTGGTTTAACAATAGAAGAATAATTCAAAATGAACTTCCTGTAATAATTGGCAAAGCCCAAAAAACGCATCAGCGCCTTCTGATTCTCAGGAAGCTCCCACTCAAGCACAGCGCGGACCTTCTCGGGGTCCATGCGAAAACCAGAAGCGGAGAGAAGAAACCCCAGAAACTGAATTTCTGGAACCGCAAACACACATTTTTCCAGTTTCGCATATAATTTATTCACCCGCAGGATGAGCAAGACCTGACGTAATAGTTCCTTATGAGTTTTGAAATCAGGAGAAAAAAATCTAAATGTCATCCAAATACACCAATACACATTTTCCCATCAAATGATAAAAAATGCTGTTCGCGAAATGCTGAAAAACGGCTGGGGCATTCATCAAACCAAAAGGCATAACCAAATTCTCAAAATGGCCCCCAGGGGTATTGAAGGCCGTCTTCCATTCGTCCCCTTCTCTGACCCTGACCAGGTTGTATGCCCCTCTTAGATCTAATTTGGAAAAGACTTTAGCCCCAACAACCTGGTTAAATAGGTCCGGGATCAGAGGAAGTGGATAAGGGTCGTGAATTGTGATATTGTTCAGCTCCCTGAAATCCAGACAAGGTCTTAAAGAACCATCTTATTTCTTAACAAAGAAAAAACCAGCGGCAACAGGTGACTTCGAGGGTCGTATGTGTCCTTTTCTCAGACTCTCAGAGATATAAGTACGCATAGCGATCCTCTCAGGTTGGGAAAGATTGTATAAACGAGATTTAGGCAGTTTGGCACCTGGGATGAGATTAATAGGGCAATCGTACTCCCTGTGCGGGGGCAAATCCTGAACTCCACTCTCAGAGAAGACATCCGAAAATTCAGAGAGAAAAGATGGTACAGTCTTAGTAGCAACCTCAGAAACAGATGTCGTGAGGCAATTCTCTCTGCAAAAGTCACTCCAACCATTTATTTGCCTCGCTTGCCAATCAATGGTGGGGTTATGTTTAGTGAGCCAGGGTAGCCCCAACACTAGAGGAGTAGGCAAACCGCTAAGGACGAAACATGACACATCCTCAACATGAGCATCACTCACAATTAAACGGATATTGTGAACTATGCCCTTTAATGATTTCTGAAAAAGTGGAGCGGAATCAATAGCAAAAACCGGAATATCCTTTCCCAAAGTGCGCACCTGGAAACCATGAGTTATCGCAAAATGATTATCAATGAGATTGACAGCTGCTCCACTATCCACAAAAATCTCATAAAATTTGTTCTTGCTCTCTAGCGCCACCCTAGCTGGCAGGACAAAACGGGAACTACAAGCAAACGGAAAACCTTCAATTTCCGCCTCAACCCTGCCAATAGTAACAGACGGAACATTTTTAAAAGATTTTTTCCTGTTTGTTTCTTTATTACTCCCAGAAAACTGCCTGAATCTCCTAGAGGGACAAATATTTGCCAAATGATTTATACCTCCACAACAAAAACAAACCCTCCCATGCGAGCTGAATCTTCTATTGTCAGAAGCAATCAACCCCAGCTGCATGGGCTCCTGCTCAGAAGGGGCTGACAGCGACTGAGACCCCTGCGCAGAGAATGGGACCGCTGCACAGTCCTGGGACCGAGTATGACAGGAAGGGGACATCTCTCCTCTCTCTCTAAGACGCCTGTCAATACGAACGGCCTGAGACATAGCAGAGTCCAAAGAAATAGGCCTCTCATGAAAGGCAAATGCATCTTTCAATCCCTCTGAAAGACCATGGCAAAATTGACTTCGGAGTGCAGCATGATTCCAACCAGTATCAGCTGCCCATCTCAGAAATTCTGAGCAGTATATTTCTGCGGATTGTTTACCCTGGCATAACAGACGTAGTCTAGACTCAGCCAGAGCAATACGATCCGGATCATCATATATCTGACCCAGGGCTAAAAAGAATTCATCCACTGAACGGAGAGGCCGTGCCCCCTCCGGCAGCGAAAAGGCCCAGGACTGAGCGTTACCTCTGAGCAGCGATATAATGATCCCCACCCTCCGTTCCTCATCACCAGAGGAATGGGGAAGAAGGCAAAAATGGAGTTTGCAAGCCTCTCTAAAACGCACAAAATTCTCACTACCCCCGGAGAACGTATCCGAGAGCGAGATCTTAGGCTCAGAACAAACTCCATGAACGCAAGCTGAACCGGTCACTTGAAGCTGAGAAAAAGTCTTACGGAGATCAGCTACCTCCAATGAAAGACCCTGAAGGCGTTCAGCCAAAAGTGAAACCGGATCTATGCTTGAGACGGTTTTGGCTGCTTATCATGTCACGGACGGTGTACAGGAAACAAGACAAAGCAACATGCATATATGACTGAGTGGATCCAAAGCTAAGGAACCAAAAGGGAGACCCCTGCACAAGACCTGAGACATTCCCTGGCTGCTCAGCCTATGCAAAGATCCAAGAGGTGGAAGGTTGCATATCCACGTACCTCGACTATCTAACCCCTGAACACCCTACAATAGTGAGGGGACACGACCACCGGCTCCCTACACCAGACACGGAGGGAGTCAGGGTCACCTGGGATCCAGCAAACAGAAAATAACAGATAAATGTTCAGCACTTAACTTTGTAGCAGACTGGAAAACAAGATCAGCATGCACACACACTCCAGGAAGTAGTATAAGCCGCCCAGTAATGCATTATGGGGCGGAATTTAAAGGGATGCAATCAGTCCAACTCCATGACAGCTGAGAGAGGCTAACGAGATGAGGAACTGAACAGCACAACAAAGAGAACTCAAGGAGGAGGTTCTGAAAGGCCTCTGTCAGAGCTTCTCAGCTGTCTGGTTGTGACAGATAAGTAATATAATGTATGTACACAGTGACTCCACCAGCAGAATAGTGAGTGCAGCTCTGGAGTATAATACAGGATGTAACTCAGGATCAGTACAGGATAAGTAATGTATGTACACAGTGACTCCACACCAGCAGAATAGTGAGTGCAGCTCTGGAGTATAGTACAGGATGTAACTCGGGATCAGTAATGTAAGGTATGTACACAGTGACTGTGAACCCAAATAATAAAACTTTTTGCTGCTACAAATCTCATTGTTTCACACTGATATAACATAGGCTTGTGCCTCCATCATTACAAACACAAAATTCAAACTTCTCAATTTTCTCAATTATATATTTTTTCAAATTCAAAATTTCAGAACAATTTGGGACGCCATAATCATTTTAAGTTAAATAAATAAAGAAGTTAATTTTACTTTTAAATACTGGGAGGTTGCTCTAAGACTCTGGAATATATTATAATCTGTTTCATAGATTTTATATAAAAAGTCCACTTCGTGTTCTCCTGGAATATTTCCGGCTTCATCTCTCGTATCTCCTATTTTGTATTGTTCATCGGCTCCAACCAGATCCTAAATACTGACTATTTACAAGGGCCTCTTGTCATCTCCTGCTCCGTACGAAAGGGTCCATCCAAAAATCAGTGCACCCCTATTGTGACTGTAAACGTGACTGCGCCCTTACAGGTAGTCATCCTCGCTGGATGGGGTGTCTGAACCTTCAGTCTCTGAATCAGATGAGATTTGGGATTCAGCTCTGCTCATGTTCCAGACTTGGGAGGAGAAGGTCTTGCCCCAGCTACACGGATACCCCACGGACCTCAGGCGGCGGATTAAGTCTACCACAAGATGCCAACGCTCCTTCCCAGTTCACTTGCTGCCCTTTGCCCCTCGCTGTTTGCTCATTGATGTCAGCATCTGGCTGATGTAGGAGGTCAACAGGTCGTCCATCTTGTAGCCCTGGCAAATAGGAGACCATGAAATGAGTATCTGCATCAACACATTTTTCAGATAAAAGATTGGTCGCCACTGGTTCCACTAAATCTCCATTACTGGTGCGCCAATAGTTGGAACCACGACTGTGAACATGAAAGCCCTTCTTCATCTGCTTCATATGGTTGGCACTACGTTTACCTCTTCGTAGACAAATTGAAAGTAAATCTTTGCCCCCTTTATCTTTCCAACTGTCTCATGAGTGACAAGTCTGTGCAAAAAGGAGAGGCAGTCTGCTGTTAAAGGGCATCTGTCAGCAGTTTTGAACTTATGAAACTGGCTTACTTGTTGCATGTACGCTTGGCAGCTGATTGAATCTGTGTTGGTCCCATGTTCATATGTGCCCTCATAGCGGAGAAAAATGAAGTTTTGAAATATGCAAATGAGCCTCTAGGAGCAACGGGAGTGTTTCTATTGCACCTAGAGGCTCAGCTCTCTCTGGAACGGTCATCCCTCTGCACTTTGATTGACAGGAACAGGTGTGATGATGCTTTCACTGCCCAGCCCTGAAAGTGGAGAGGGCGCAGCAGTTGCAAAGAGAACAAAGCCTCTAGGTGTAACGGCAACACCCCCGTTGCTCCTAGAGGCTCATTTGCATATATTAGAACCTCATTGTTCTCAGTAATGCGGGCACATATGACCATGGAACCAACACAGATGCCTTCAGCTGCCAAGCGCACATGCAACAAGTCAGCCAGTTTCATACGTTCAAAACTGCTGACAGATGCCCTTTAACACCAGACTGCTTCTCCTTTTTGCACAGACTTGTCACTCATGAGACAGTTGGAAAGATAAAGGGGGCAAAGATTTACTTTCAATTGGTCTACGAAAAGGGAAATGTAGTGCCAACCATATGAAGCAGATGAAGAAGGGCTTGCCCTCAGATGCCCAAAAATTTATTTTCAGGGAGCAGTTCAGTAATGGAGGTCACCTTGTTAGAAATTCATGTAGTTGTCAGTCCATCCGAATTTAGATGTCCTACAGAGTAAATTATGGGCCCGAAGATGCTAAATAACCAGTTATGCAACCCAATGATCTGCCTGGGGAGGAGAAGGTTCTCCTTAGCTTCCAGGCCTCAGTTCTTCCACGTTTGACTATCATGAAGAAACTTAGATGCACAACAAATGTCATGACTCCATTTAGTGTGAAACGCGTTAGGCTACTTTCATACTCGTGTTTTGGCTTTCCGTTTGTGAGATCCGTTCAGGGCTCTCACAAGCGGTCCAAAACAAATCAGTTTTGCCTTAATGCATTCTGAATGGAAGAGGATCCGCTCAGAATGCATCAGTTTGCCTCCGATCTGTCTCCATGCCGCTCTGGAGGCGGACACCAAAATGCTGCCTGCAGCATCTTGCTGTCCGCTTGACGAAACTGAGCCAAACGTATCCGTCCTGACACATAATGTAAGTCAATGGGGACGGATCCGTTTTCTCTGGCACAATAGAAAATGGATCCGTCCTCCTATTGACTTTCAGTGGAGTTGATGACTGATCCGTCTTGGCTATGTTACAAATAATACAAACGGATCCGTTCATGATGGATGCATGCGGTTGTATTATTGTAACGGATCGGTTTTTGCAGAACCATGACGGATCCGCCCCAAAACACGAGTGTGAATGTAGCCTTAGTCTTACAGTATAACTGCTAATAATTTGGCACATAGATGAGATCTACTGTCTATGGCCTTGGGATTGTCAGCCCTGGGGGAGTGTGCCGGATTAGTTGGCAGGTCACTTACCAGCGAGGTCTCACACAGCAGTTTGCTGCCTCTCACCAGATTCCCAATGGTTATATGGAAGTAAGTGTTCCCGCTGCTCCAGTTAGAAATCTTTGTGAAAGGATGAGTAGCCAAGATGTCCTGCGAGAGACATGGGAGGCAGAGGTCAGGGGGTGGTACTATTAGTGAGACCAGCTAGCATATGTCATTTAAGGGGGAGGTGTAAAAATTTGGATGGGTTCATTACAGTTTTCACTGTTCTCACTCCCCCAAGTAGTTGCTGTATAATCCTATATGCAGTGAGCTCCCCCTAGTGGTGGCTGTATAAACCGATAAGCAGTAAGCTCCCCATAGTGGTGGTTGTATAAACCCATAAGCAGTGACAGCCCCCTAGTATTGGTTGTATAACTGCATATGCAGCGAGCTCCCCTTAGTGGTGGTTATATAAACCTATATGCAGTGAGCTCCCCCTAGTGGTGGCTGTATAAACCTATATACAGAACCCAGACCAGATCCCCTAAAGAGAGCTACTAAAAATAAATACTCTAGAGCCCCTAAATAAATACCCCAAACCAGACCCACCCAAAAAACTACTAACTACAGATCCCCTAAAAATCCAGATCCTACACCAGACAAAAAAGTATCGACCTCAGACCACCTAATTAAACATAGACCCTAGACTAGACCCCCTAAAAACAAACACTCCAGACCAGACCTACTAAAATACACACCCTAGATCAGACAACCTGATTGAAGACCCCAAATCACCCCCTCCTTGTTTACAGATACTAGACCAGACCCTTCCTGTTTACAAATCATAGACCACACCCTTCCTATTTATATATCCTAGACCACACCGTTCCTGTTTACAGATCCTAGACCACACCCTTCCTGTTTACAGATCCTAGACCACACCCTTCCTGTTTACATATCCTAGACCACAGCCTTCCTGTTTACATATCCTAGACCACACCCTTCCTGTTTACATATCCTAGACCACACCCTTCCTGTTTACAGATCCTAGACCACACCCTTCCTGTTTACAGACCCCAGACCATCCCTGCTGCAACATAGTCTATAGCAATGCCTGGGAGCAGAGGGAAACACAGGAACGGGGTTAAATAAGTGGGGCACCCAGAACAAGTCTGGGAGGTGTTCTCTATTTCTGGGAGTTCTTCAGACATTCTGGGAGAGTTGGCAGGTAGACAATAATGAATATCTAACTATAATTCGTACCTTCGTCTTCGGATCTATCAGGCTGACGCCATGTTTGTTGATTGCTATCAGGAGGATTTCAGGGAAGTGCGGCTCAGTGGTTTGCTGAATTAAAAGAAAAAATGAGGTTATTCCCAGATTCCAACTGTGATTTCTCTTGTCAAACCCTTTACCGGTCGCCCAGCCTTTCACCAAACCCAGCGCTGGCTTTTCTTTTTACATCTTGCATGCAACGCAAAGCTTGCAAACTCAGTTGTGACTGCAGTTAATCCCAGGTCATATACAAGGGGCCAAGAAGCTGATATATGTGGAGCCGCAGGGCAAAACAATGGCCACCTGTCAGCAAAATAGCAGGACTGCAGGGGTGAAACATACAGTATGGTTTTGCACTGCTTAGCCATGCACTGTTACACACAACCCTCGATAAAATGCAAGCCTAAAACACACAATGAATAAAAACACAGCAATTTGCTGTAAAGTGTGCAGGATGCTACCACCACATACGGCACAATAAGTCCAGGCATGAAAACAAACAGTCATTGACTGTAGTAATATGAAAGTCATGGACACAGTCTGGGAACACCGTGGTCAGTGGCGGTTTTCTTATCCCTTCATATAACGCTATAGATCTCGAAACCTTAACCTGTGTCTTACCTTAACCTCAAAGAAAGCTGAACCAAACGTTGGCCACTTATAGATAATCTTCAGAAAGGCCACCTTGGCTTCCTCTCGCGTCTTGCCAGCGTGTTTATTGAAGTAGGCAATAATGGACTGAAGGGTGGAAACAAAGAGCCGCCTTATGATCGATGTAATCTTATACGACAGATATCAGCTACCTACAGCCACCACTAGGGGGAGATCACTGCATACATTCATATAGCATCTATTGAGTTCAATACTAGATATATAAACCCAAATGCAGTGAGCTCCTCCCAGTGGTTGCTGTATAAATTCATACACAATCAGCTTCCCTAGTGGTGGCTGAATAAACCCATATACCGTGAGCTCCCCCTAGTAGTGGCTATATAAATCCATAAGCAGTGACAGACCCTTATTCGTGGCTGAATAAACCCATATGCAGTGAGCTCCCCCTGGTGGTGGCTGTATAAATCCATATGCAGTGAGCTGCCCCTAGTGGTGGCTGTATAAATCCATATGCAGTGAGCTGCCCCTAGTGGTGGCTGAATAAACCCATATACCGTGAGCTCCCCCTAGTAGTGGCTATATAAATCCATAAGCAGTGACAGACCCTTATTCATGGTTGAATAAACCCATATGCAGTGAGCTCCCCCTGGTGGTGGCTGTATAAATCCATATGCAGTGAGCTGCCCCTAGTGGTGGCTGTATAAATCCATATGCAGTGAGCTGCCCCTAGTGGTGGCTGTATAAATCCATATGCAGTGAGCTCCCCCTTGTGGTGGCTGTATAAACCCATATGCAGTAAGCTCCCCCTTGTGGTGGCTGAATAAACCCATATGCAGTGAGCTCCCCCTGGTGGTGGCTGTATAAATCCATATGCAGTGAGCTCCCTCTAGTGGTGGCTGTATAAATCCATATGCAGTGAGCTCCCTCTAGTGGTGGCTGTATAAATCCATATGCAGTGAGCTCCCCCTGGTGGTGGCTGTATAAATCCATATGCAGTGAGCTCCCCTTGTGGTGGCTGTATAAACCCATATGCAGTGAGCTCCCCCTGGTGGTGGCTGTATAAATCCATATGCAGTGAGCTCCCCTTGTGGTGGCTGAATAAACCTATATGTAGTGAGCTCCCCCTTGTGGTGGCTGAAAAAATCCATATACAATGAGCTCCCCCTAGTGGTGGCCGAATAAACACATATACAGTGAGCTCCCTCTGGTGGTAGCTGTATAAACCTATATGCAGGGGATGTAAAAAAATAAAAAAATAAAATAAAATGGAGACAGCACGTCCAAAGAAATGGAAATTTAGTGCTGTTCACCTGTGTTTTTGTTAAACCTATATGCAGTGAACTCCCCCCTAGTGGTTGCTGTATAATCCTATATGCAATGAGCTCCCCCTAGTGGTGGCTGAATAAACCCATATGCAGTGAGCTCCCCCAAGTAGTTGCTGTATAATCCTATATGCAATGAGCTCCCCCTAGTGGTGACTGCAGGCAGCAAGAATTATGTCATTTATTAAATCCACAAGACTAGAGCACACTATACAGATGCATTCAAAATTTTAGACCTAAAACCTTGTACTGAGAGTCTATTTGGTCGAGCTCTTGGTGGAAGGGGGGGACTATTCTAGGTTTTGCTATGGGCCTAATGATTTTTCTGTACTGCCCTGCATACAGTGCTGTTTATTTCAGCCTGTGTTTTGCCTATGGTGTAGCAGGCACAGGCTGCCATAATACATCTGACTGCAGGGAAGCCACGGGGAGTTTGCCCCATTGCTGGAGTGTTCATACTGTTAAAGGGAAGGATTCTGATTTCCTACTCACTCTCTTCCAGTCGTCCGGGTTTAGTTGCCGGATTAAGTCTTGAGGAACCAGCTCCTTCAGCGTTTTGGGAATGTTTGGGAAATAGGATTTGTCATCCTCATACTTCACTCTGTAGATGAGAGCGGCTAGCTGCAGGACATCTTCCCGGGTGCACTTATGGTAACCTCGTAGGTACTTTGGAAGCTCCTGTATCAAGAAAACATCCATCATCTCCAGGCCTGACGTCCCACTGACAACCTCTCAAGCTAGATTATTGCCCTTGAAAGGATTTTCCAGAAATGTATACGCTATCCTCAGGATAAGTCATCAATATCACATAGATGTGGGTCCTGGCACGTCCACGAATCAGCTCTTCCCTCTAGCCTAAAGCACCAGAACTATCCCTATGAATAGAGCCAGAAGCACAAGTATGGTGGTCATGCTGGTTTACTGCAACTCAGGTCCTATTCTAGTGAATGAAGCTGGGGTTCCAAAACGACTGAAAGTGGTAGTTCTGGTGCTGAGAGCTGCAGGGAAAACCTGAACGGTGACGGTGCCTGGCGTCAGACCCCCACCGATCCAACACTGATGACCTATCCTGAGGAGGAGCCATCGATATCTGAAGCCCAGACAAAACCTTCAAGGCTACAGCTTGTCAAGTGGTAGAATATTACCAAGTGACCATATTGTATAATTGAGCTACGAACCTGGTAGTAGTGGAAGATGGAATCAGCCATCGAGTCCTTTCCAGGAACTGTATTGGTCCACAGTTTCTTCATAAAGAACACTTGATACGTGAGAGAAGGCACTATACCTGCAATACCCAACAAGAAGGGTGGTTACAAAAACATATCAACATAGTCAGATATCTAAAGCGCACTTTGTAAAACATTGTCTTATAGGAGGCAGTATTATAGTAGTTGTATTCGTGTACATAGGAGCAGTATTATAGCAGTTATATTCCTGTACATAGAAGGCAGTATTATAGTAGTTATATTCTTGTACATAGGAGGCAGTATTATAGTAGTTATATTCTTGTACATAGGAGGCAGTATTATAGTAGTTATATTCTTATACATAGGAGCAGTATTATAGTAGTTATATTCTTGTACATAGGAGAAGTATTATAGTAGTTATATTCCTGTACATAGGAGCAGTATTATAGTAGTTATATTCTTGTATATAGGAACAGTATTATAGTAGTTATATTCTTGTACATAGGAGCAGTATTATAGTAGTTATATTCTTGTACATAGAAGGCAGTATTATAGCAGTTATTATCTTGTACATAGGAGCAGTATTATAGTAGTTATATTCTTGTACATAGGGGCAGTATTATAGTAGTTATATTCCTGTACATAGAAGGCAGTATTATAGTAGTTATATTCTTGTACATAGGAGGCAGTATTATAGTAGTTATATTCTTGTACATAGGAGGCAGTATTATAGTAGTTATATTCTTATACATAGGAGCAGTATTATAGTAGTTATATTCTTGTACATAGGAGAAGTATTATAGTAGTTATATTCCTGTACATAGGAGCAGTATTATAGTAGTTATATTCTTGTATATAGGAACAGTATTATAGTAGTTATATTCTTGTACATAGGAGCAGTATTATAGTAGTTATATTCTTGTACATAGAAGGCAGTATTATAGCAGTTATTATCTTGTACATAGGAGCAGTATTATAGTAGTTATATTCTTGTACATAGGGGCAGTATTATAGTAGTTATATTCCTGTACATAGAAGGCAGTATTATAGTAGTTATATTCTTGTACATAGGAGGCAGTATTATAGTAGTTATATTCTTGTACATAGGAGGCAGTATTATAGTAGTTATATTCTTATACATAGGAGCAGTATTATAGTAGTTATATTCTTGTACATAGGAGAAGTATTATAGTAGTTATATTCCTGTACATAGGAGCAGTATTATAGTAGTTATATTCTTGTATATAGGAACAGTATTATAGTAGTTATATTCTTGTACATAGGAGCAGTATTATAGTAGTTATATTCTTGTACATAGAAGGCAGTATTATAGCAGTTATTATCTTGTACATAGGAGCAGTATTATAGTAGTTATATTCTTGTACATAGGGGCAGTATTATAGTAGTTATATTCTTGTACATAGGAGCAGTATTATAGTAGTTATATTCTTGTACATAGGAGCAGTATTATAGTAGTTATAGTCCTGTACATAGGAGCAGTATTATAGTAGTTATAATCTTGTGCATAGGAGGCAGTATTATAGTAGTTATATTCTTGTACATAGGAGCAGTATTATAGTAGTTATATTCCTGTACATAGGAGGCAGTATTATAGTAGTTATATTCTTGTACATAGGATGCAGTATTATAGTAGTTATATTCTTGTACATAGGAGCAGTATTATAGTAGTTATATTCTTGTACATAGGAGCAGTATTATAGTAGTTATATTCTTGTACATAGGAGCAGTATTATAGTAGTTATAGTCCTGTACATAGGAGGCAGTATTATAGTAGTTATATTCTTGTACATAGGAGGCAGTATTATAGTAGTTATATTCTTGTACATAGGAGGCAGTATTATAGTAGTTATATTCTTATACATAGGAGCAGTATTATAGTAGTTATATTCTTGTACATAGGAGAAGTATTATAGTAGTTATATTCCTGTACATAGGAGCAGTATTATAGTAGTTATATTCTTGTATATAGGAACAGTATTATAGTAGTTATATTCTTGTACATAGGAGCAGTATTATAGTAGTTATATTCTTGTACATAGAAGGCAGTATTATAGCAGTTATATCTTGTACATAGGAGCAGTATTATAGTAGTTATATTCTTGTACATAGGGGGCAATATTATAGTAGTTATATTCTTGTACATAGGAGCAGTATTATAGTAGTTATATTCTTGTACATAGGAGCAGTATTATAGTAGTTATATTCCTGTACATAGGAGCAGTATTATAGTAGTTATATTCTGTACATATGAGGCAGTATTATAGTAGTTATATTCTTGTACATAGGATGCAGTATTATAGTAGTTATATTCTTGTACATAGGAGCAGTATTATAGTAGTTATATTCTTGTACATAGGAGCAGTATTATAGTAGTTATATTCTTGTACATAGGAGCAGTATTATAGTAGTTATAGTCCTTGTACATAGGAGCAGTATTATAGTAGTTATATTCTTGTACATAGGAGCAGTATTATAGTAGTTATATTCTTGTACATAGGAGCAGTATTATAGTAGTTATATTCCTGTACATAGGAGGCAGTATTATAGTAGTTATATTCTTGTACATAGGATGCAGTATTATAGTAGTTATATTCTTGTACATAGGAGCAGTATTATAGTAGTTATATTCTTGTACATAGGAGCAGTATTATAGTAGTTATATTCTTGTACATAGGAGCAGTATTATAGTAGTTATAGTCCTGTACATAGGAGCAGTATTATAGTAGTTATATTCTTGTACATAGGAGCAGTATTATAGTAGTTATATTCTTGTACATAGGAGGCAGTATTATAGTAGTTATATTCTTGTACATAGGAGGCAGTATTATAGTAGTTATATTCTTGTACATAGGAGCAGTATTATAGTAGTTATATTCTTGTACATAGGAGCAGTATTATAGTATTATATTCTTGTACATAGGAGCAGTATTATAGTAGTTATATTCTTGTACATAGGAGGCAGTATTATAGTAGTTATATTCTTGTACATAGGAGCAGTATTATAGTAGTTATATTCTTGTACATAGGAGCAGTATTATAGTAGTTATATTCTTGTACATAGGAGCAGTATTACAGTAGTTATATTCTTGTACATAGGAGGCAGTATTATAGTAGTTATATTCTTGTACATAGGAGCAGTATTATAGTAGTTATATTCTTGTACATAGGAGCAGTATTATAGTAGTTATATTCTTGTACATAGGAGGCAGTATTATAGCAGTTATATTCTTGTACATAGGGGGCAGTATTATAGTAGTTATATTCTTGTACATAGGATAGTATTATAGTAGTTATATTCTTGTACATAGGAGCAGTATTATAGTAGTTATATTCTTGTACATAGGGGGCAATATTATAGTAGCTATATTCTTTTATATAGTAAGAGTAGTTGCATGCTATAGTTGTCTATAAGAGACATTACATGTGTAAAGTATATGAACATTATTGTCATATTTTTCTCCTTCATTACATAAAGCATCAAGCCTTGGGTAAGTTCTTACCATCCTTTGATGGTCGGGCTTTCTTTATCCAGTCTGTCAGATGTCGGACAAAATCAAAGAAAAAGTCTCCTTCTGGGACACTTATTACCTAGCAAAAGAATAAAGATCTCTAAAGTAAAATGTTTTATGCTAATGGATTAGTTTCAACCTTAATGCTAGGAGAACTAAAAGAAAACAGAAATTAGGATCCATGATTAGTGCTATTATCAATAGATTTTCAGAAGCGACATCCTACATTTACCCCTATAATCTATGTACGGTATAAACTATGTGACAACTGCCTTATAAAATGCACAAATTACTTACATTGTGTTGCCCCTTATAACCTCAATTGGTACTGCATTTTGTTTTCACATTTGGTCAATCATGCCAGTATTGGTTTCAGTAGTAGCGAGTGTCTGAAACACAGCTCAGTCAATTACTATAGAAGGAGGCCGCGGGTTCCAAAACCTTTATTTCAAGCGCTAAGCTAACCCTTAATATGCAATTGATCCTAGCTCTGATTTAAAGGGATCTTCCATGGTTTTACGCTTTCTTTTATCATTTCATTTGTGACCCCCTCTCTCAGGCTCAATTGTTACCTTATCTGAGATCTTCACAAACAGGCTGAAGCCTTCTGGGGATTTCAGAAGAAGGCGGTTAGCAATATCTTGGCAGAAATCCTTGGCTTTCGTGCTTGACTCTACTTCAAACGCCTGTAAGAGAAGAAGCGGTGTGAATGTCCACCTTGGGATGATATTCTGTCTTCCAAAGTCTTATGAGTACAAAGCTGGGAAAGAAAACCAGACCGATCCCATCACCAACATTACAGAGAAGCTTTGTAGTCCATGGAAGATCCTGGAAACTGGTCCAGATCTGTCCTAGAAGGAGTTGGAGGAACAGGACTGATACAGATAATTCTACAATCTCATGATCATGTTCCCATAATTCGCTTAATGGGAAGAGTCAGAGTAGCTGTACAGAATAGTGAGTGCAGCTGTGGAGCATATTACACAGTGTAACTCAGCATTTGTACAGGGTATGTAATGTATGTACACAGTGACTCCACCAGCAGAATAGTGAGTGCAGCTCTGGAGTATAATACAGGATGTAACTCAGCATTTGTACAGAATATGTAATGTATGCACACAGTGACTCCACCAGCAGAATAGTGAGTGCAGCTCTGGAGTATAATACAGGATGTAACTCAGCATTTGTACAGAATATGTAATGTATGTACACAGTGACTCCACCAGCAGAATAGTGAGTGCAGCTCTGGAGTATAATACAGGATGTAACTCAGGATCAGTACAGGATAAGTAATGTAATGTATGTACACAGTGACTCCACCAGCAGAATAGTGAGTGCAGCTCTGGAGTATAATACAGGATGTAACTCAGGATCAGTACAGGATAAGTAATGTAATGTATGTACACAGTGACTCCACCAGCAGAATAGTGAGTGCAGCTCTGGAGTATAATACAGGATGTAACTCAGGATCAGTACAGAATAAGTAATGTAATGTATGTACACAGTGACTGCACCAGGAGAATAGTGAGTGCAGCTCTGGAGTATAATACAGGATGTAACTCAGGATCAGTACAGGATAAGTAATGTAGTGTATGTACACAGTGACTGCTCCAGCAGAATAGTGAGTGCAGCTCTGGAGTATAATACAGGATGTAACTCAGGATCAGTACAGGATAAGTAATGTAATGTATGTACACAGTGACTTCACCAGCAGAATAGTGAGTGCAGCTCTGCAGTATAATACAGGATGTAACTCAGGATCAGTACAGGATAAGTAATGTAGTGTATGTACACAGTGACTGCTCCAGCAGAATAGTGAGTGCAGCTCTGGAGTATAATACAGGATGTAACTCAGGATCAGTACAGGATAAGTAATGTAATGTATGTACACAGTGACTGCACCAGCAGAATAGTGAGTGCAGCTCTGCAGTATAATACAGGATAAGTAATGTAATGTATGTACACAGTGACTGCACCAGCAGAATAGTGAGTGCAGCTCTGGAGTATAATACAGGATGTAACTCAGGATCAGTACAGGATAAGTAATGTAATGTATGTACACAGTGACTGCACCAGGAGAATAGTGAGTGCAGCTCTGGAGTATAATACAGGATGTAACTCAGGATCAGTACAGGATAAGTAATGTATGTACACAGTGACTCCACCAGCAGAATAGTGAGTGCAGCTCTGGAGTATAATACAGGATGTAACTCGGGATCAGTACAGGATAAGTAATGTAATGTATGTACACAGTGACTGCACCAGCAGAATAGTGAGTGCAGCTCTGGAGTATAATACAGGATGTAACTCAGGATCAGTACAGGATAAGTAATGTATGTACACAGTGACTCCACCAGCAGAATAGTGAGTGCAGCTCTGGAGTATAATGCAGGATGTAAATGTATGTACACAGTGACTAAGTTTCTCTAGCGAAACCTGATATTTTACTGTTCTTACCTCATCTGTGTCATCAGGGAAGTACACTTTGTGGAATATTTGGGTAGTTTTGTGTTGTATGGCTTCCACTTCAACTAAATGTGGTGGATACTTTCTGCAGCCATTCCTAAAAAAGTAAGAAACAAGTAAAACTTTGCAAGTTAGATATTAGCAGCTGACAGATTTATATATATTGTGGTAGCAGTAATCCACGGAGCACATAAATGGCTAACGCCTCCCACATGTGCGGCTGAAGGCGACAGAGTTGTGATTTTCAATCACAGATTAAGGCCTCTTGCACACGACCGCATGCCCTCCGAGATACCGTCCGTGAGCGGGCCATATGTCCCGGAGCGGCATTGATCGTGTGCACGGGAGTGCACATAGATTACAATGACGCTGTGCACGTCGGGCCGCCCGCGGGACTATCGTCCGGCACGCATATGATCTCATGAGTACAGGACAATAGCCCCGCGGACCACAAAACACAGCACGGACGTGTGAACGAGCCCTAAGGCTAAGTTCAAATATGCGCAGGAATTCTGGCATTCAGCATAGGAAGAGCCTTCGGGAGCAGGACAACACCGTCCCCTGAAGGATGCCATTGACTATAATGAGGTAAATCGGGTTTCCTGCATGGATACTGGCATCTGCCAAACAAAATACCACTTTTTTTTTTTGCCAGAATCTGTGACGGAGGCTTCTTCTGGATCCTCTGCCACAGATGTGAACTTAACCTTAGAAATAAGACGTGCGGTCTTAGCCTCTGCATGTAAAAATAATATTCACATTCACTGACAGCAAGTAGAGATCTTGTAAATGGTGAAAAAAGAAGGTATATAAGAAGGCTGCAAACCTTTTCGCAATGATTGACCCTGACCCTAACTGACACAAAGTTAGTAACCCCCTTTAAATCCTCACTCCAGTGACATCCAAAGCTGCATGCAGAATTTTGTTGGTTGCTATCCTTAACAGCATAGCTTAAAGGGGTTCTCCGGGCTTTCAATATTGATGATCTACCCTATCCGCGCAGAGTGCACGTGCCGTCTCCTGTCTCTTCCTGCTTTGCCACAGACATAGCAGCAGGAGCAGGAAGAGAGACAGGAGGCAGCACATGCACGCTGTGAGCGCCGCCTCCTGCTGATCGGCCCCGATCTGATATTGATGACCTATCCCGAGGAGTGGTCGATCTGCGGTGGAGGTCATACTTACCTGTGCTCAGCATTTAACGCTCCCAGGCCAGCTTCTCCTCTCCCTGCCATGCTGAGATCAACATCCATTGATGGGGAACATGTGATCACTGCAGCCAATCACAGGCTGCAGCAGTGACCTTCTCCTCTTGTGTCATGTGACCAGTTGTCTGACTCTGGGATAAGGGTCCATTCACACGTCCGTAGTGCATTGCGGATCCGCCATACACTCGGCCGGCACCCCCTATAGAAATGCCTATTCTTGTCTGTAATTGCAGACACGAATAGGACATGTTCTATTTTTTTCCGGAGCCGCGGACCGAAAGATCAGGGCCGCGCTCCGGAAATGCGGATGCAGAGAGCACATAGTGTGCTCTCTGCATCCATTCCATACCCATAGAGAATGAATGGGTCCGCAGTCATTCCACAATTTGCGGAACGGATGCGGACCCATTATACGGACGTGTGAATGGACTCTAACCCCTTTAAATCCTATAACGGACTGCACACTGTTAAACCTCAATGTAGGACTAGTAAGGAGAATGGAGATAACTGTATTCTAATCTACTGTACAGTGGCCATATATACTGAACCAGCAGGGGGCGGCAGTGAGATGTCCGTCAAACTACCGCCTCCAATGCAGGTATATGCACAGCTACAGTACAGCCCAAAAGTTTGGACACACCTTCTCATTCAAAGAGTTTTCTTTATTTTCATGACTATGAAAATTGTAGATTCACACTGAAGGCATCAAAACTATGAATTATCACATGTGGAATTATATACATAACAAAAAAGTGTGAAACAACTGAAAATATGTCATATTCTAGGTTCTTCAAAGTAGCCACCTTTTGCTTTGATTACTGCTTTGCACACTCTTGGCATTCTCTTGATGAGCTTCAAGAGGTAGTCACCTGAAATGGTTTTCACTTCACAGGTGTGCCCTGTCAGGTTTAATAAGTGGGATTTCTTGCCTTATAAATGGGGTTGGGACCATCAGTTGCGTTGTGGAGAAGTCAGGTGGATACACAGCTGATAGTCCTACTGAATAGACTGTTAGAATTTGTATTATGGCAAGAAAAAAGCAGCTAAGTAAAGAAAAACGAGTGGCCATCATTACTTTAAGAAATGAAGGTCAGTCAGTCTGAAAAATTGGGAAAACTTTGAAAGTGTCCCCAAGTGCAGTCACAAAAACCATCAAGCGCTACAAAGAAACTGTCTCACATGCGGACCGCCCCAGGAAAGGAAGACCAAGAGTTACCTCTGCTGCGGAGGATAAGTTCATCCGAGTCACCAGCCTCAGAAATCACAGGTTAACAGCAGCTCAGATTAGAGACCAGGTCAATGCCACACAGAGTTCTAGCAGCAGACACATCTCTAGAACAACTGTTAAGGGGAGACTGTGTGAATCAGGCCTTCATGGTAGAATATCTGCTAGGAAACCACTGCTAAGGACAGGAAACAAGCAGAAGAGACTTGTTTGGGCTAAAGAACACAAGGGGCCAGATATATCATTAGGCAAAGTCACTTTTGTGGAGTGGAAAAGTCGCAAAAAAGTCCCAAAGGCTAAAACTGCGCACAAATTTGCGACTTTTTTCTGCTCTGCACTATGCTCGCCAGTTTTCTGAAAGTGGGCGTGTTTTCGTATGTAAATGAATCTCTAGACAGATTTACTATTGGGACTTTTTTAAAAAGTCGCAAAAAAGTCGCAACTTCACTCCAGTGAGGACCATGCTTATCTTATGAGACTTTTTAATGGAACATGCGACTTTTTCATAAAAACGTGCGACTTTTGTAAAGCTGCTTACTGACGGATAAACTGCTACCGTCAAACCACATTTATTACAGTCTTAAAGGGCCGATCATAAATCTGACTTGGCTAAAACTGACTTTAGCCATATGTGAAAGTGGAGTGAGCTGTCAGAGTCGTGATAAATCTGGCCCAAGGAATGGACATTAGACCAGTGGAAATCTGTGCTTTGGTCTGATGAGTCCAAATTTGAGATCTTTGGTTCCAACCACCGTGTCTTTGTGCGACGCAGAAAAGGTGAACGGATGGACTCTACATGCCTGGTTCCCACCGTGAAGCATGGAGGAGGAGGTGTGATGGTGTGGGGGTGCTTTGCTGGTGACACTGTTGGGGATTTATTCAAAATTGAAGGCATACTGAACCAGCATGGCTACCACAGCATCTTGCAGCGGCATGCTATTCCATCCAGTTTGCGTTTAGTTGGACCATCATTTATTTTTCAACAGGACAATGACCCCAAACACACCTCCAGGCTGTGTAAGGGCTATTTGACCATGAAGGAGAGTGATGGGGTGCTGCGCCAGATGACCTGGCCTCCACAGTCACCGGACCTGAACCCAATCAAGATGGTTTGGGGTGAGCTGGACCGCAGAGTGAAGGCAAAAGGGCCAACAAGTGCTAAGCATCTCTGGGAACTCCTTCAAGACTGTTGGAAGACCATTTCAGGTGACTACCTCTTGAAGCTCATCAAGAGAATGCCAAGAGTGTGCAAAGCAGTAATCAAAGCAAAAGGTGGCTACTTTGAAGAACCTAGAATATGACATATTTTCAGTTTCACACTTTTTTGTTATGTATATAATTCCACATGTGTTAATTCATAGTTTTGATGCCTTCAGTGTGAATCTACAATTTTCATAGTCATGAAAATAAAGAAAACTCTTTGAATGAGAAGGTGTGTCCAAACTTTTGGTCTGTATGGTACATCTATGACTGAGTGAAATTGGTTTCCTCTGCTAGATGGTAGAACAGAATGAGAAGACACGGGACCGGCACTTACCGGAGGGCTCTCTGCAGCCGATGCATGCAGTCTGCCGCCAGGACATGCTGCTTCCGGGACTGGATGAACCGCTGTACATGAGGCAGTAGGATGTTGCTGGGTGGAAAGAGGCCAGTGGTCAACCACAGCAGCTCCCAGCCCTTCTCTTCACTGTACCTAAAACAACATATTCACTATTAAAGGGGCTGTCCAGTTTAGAAAAACTCATTTTTATACATCCCACTAGAGAGTTCTGAGCTAATAGAGGGTGGTCCTCTGTTCAGGAACCTCATCTCTTGGACAGTGTGGAGATAAAGAACACCTCTCTCTGGAGGACCTGTCCTGTATTACACAGAAAACCCACTGATATGGATGGACACTGTAATACTTCAGCTCTCCAGTGGTGGCGCTGTAGGAAAAATGAACACTTACTTCCAGGTCTCTCCACAGATTAGGGCTGATCGCTGGTGATCCCAGCACCAGGGTGATTACTGATCAGCTTATTGACCCATCTCACAAGTATGGATTGTCCAAAGAGGAGAATCCCTTTAAAGAGAATTTCTATGTAATATATATGAATACATGGGACGACTGTATGAGAACCAAACGTAAACTGAGGAGGGGTTTCCCAGCTGGACTACAGAGCTCTATTGTCCCTCATTTCCGAATGGATGAAGTGAACTGATCAGGGCTAAATTGGAATTTTTCAAGTTGGTTTACCATGTGCATTGGTGTCCATGGTGGATCCACTACACAGTCTCTAATAACTCGGAACCCTGGTTAACACATACTCCAAGTAGTTTGGCATATAAAGGGGTTAATGCACGTGGCTTAGGGTGGGTGATTTTCTGATAGAACTCACCTGCTTCCCTTCACACAGCCACAGAGTGAAAATTCTGTTTACTTGCAGCCACCACTAGAGGGAGCTTACGTGATGCCTATATAGATGTCTATAATGAATCCAAATGCAGTGAGATCCCTCTAGTGGCTGTAAAAAGAATTCCAGCAATTTACGCAGCTTCTAACGAACAGGTTGGGGAAGGTACTAGGAAACCCCCCAGACCCATGTTCACATTGCACAGATTTTCCATAGACAAATCCACCATGGATGTTTTTTAAAATCTGGTTCACCATCCCATGCAGAGTGTTTCCTGAGGATGTGAATAGGGTCATAGGGATTAGTTGGTGTACAGAAATTTCAAATATCCAATTCGGGAGTCAACTGTGGAGAGTCTCCCATTCAGAACCTCTATCAATAAGCCAAGACTGTCTCTCACTCTGCTGGAACCAGGGGATACTATATCTCCTTATGGAGAGTGCCTAAATGGCGTGAGGAGACTTATAGGCCATACACGCTCCTCTGGGATTCTGGGAAGAAGGTATGGAAATCAGCTGTTAGCAAGCTCTGCCTCTAATGCCACCAGATGTACACTAGCCATCCTATAAGTCAATGTTTGACCTTTTACACAGGCCTCGAGACATGACTTGGATATTAACTAAGCCAGCACCCAGACTGGCCGACTGGGAGGCGGGGAATTCCACGGTGGGCCCCCAGTCTTCTGCGCCCAGAGGTAAGATGGAAGAGTAATTATTTCTCTTGTTTCTCAGGAGAGAGAATTATTGTAGCCACTAGATGGCAGTATCGCACAGTGATGCAGACTCCTACTGGTGTACATTGTACAGGAGGCCCCGCAGTATCTTCTAAGCTTCCGGGGATGCTGGCAGTGAAGGAGGAGAGAACATGTCTGGCCATCCTCCTGCCCTCCCTGCTGTCAGGAAACTGTGGCTGCTGGAGAGAAGGACTCCTCTGGATTTTTGGGCCGATTTCTCAGGTGTGTGACGGTAGTGAGCTGTAGGAGACTGTAAGGGGGAAATAGGGGATTTGTTTATAGCAGACACAGATCTATGAATGTGTGCTGCTCTCTGCAGAGTTCAGAGTGGCATTGGGGGGACTCTGCCCTAGGTCCCTCCAAAGCCTCTGCTTTAGGTGCACCCCCATTAGTGTCACGGCTCCAGATGCCGCCCAATGCCCCCACTCTAAATGCACTCCTAAAAATGCCTTTTCTCCAGGTGCCCCCCTAATACCCTAATGGCACTCTGCCCTAACCCCTGAAGACACCGTGATACGGCGAAACATGTCGGGGGGCAGCGTGAGGCTCTGATTTGAAAACAGTAAATCACTGTCGCCTAACAGTACAAGCAAAATGACACACACAGTGCATATATAATACACAGGCAGCGCGCAGCCTGTTGGCACAAGTGTATATAAACCCAGTAGGAGATTAACCTAGTCAGGTGACTATCCTGACAAGGTGGTCTAAGTGATATATGAAGGGCAGTGATTACTGGAATTTTAATTCTAATGAACTAGCTATTCACACCAGTAATATTAAGTAATAGAGAATAAAAGTTAAGTCTTAGTTAAATAGGTAGGTGCAGGGAAAATTGGTGGAATTGAGTCCAAAAGGACATTAGTAGTAGCGAATGTTGGTCAACACACCATACCCCTGCTCTTAAAGTGGAAGTACAGTAATTGTACCCCTAATACCTCTGCTCCAGGATGACCACTATTACCCTGCCTCAGACGACCCTAATATCTCTGCTTTAGGTGCACCAGCTCCAGATGCCCCCACTCTAAATGCACCGCTAATATTGCCTCTTCTCCAGTTACCCCTGCTCCAGGATACCGCTATTACCCTGCCTCAGGTGACCCTAATGCCTCTGCTTCAGTTATGACCCTCCGTTTGTGCCCTTTGCTCACGTTGCTCCTCTAGCGCCTTTGCTTGGGCTTTGTTAAAGGTTATGACCTGCAAAGGGGGTTGGACTTATGCCCGAAAAATTCTATACAGTGCGTCACATTCTCCAGTACTGACACGTACGGTTTAGATGGCGGCAGTGACGATATTCCGTATTTACAGGCATCACTGCTACCATGTAAAGAGATACTGGTGGTGGAGTGGTGGAAGATTTAAAGGGGTTGTCCAGGTTTTCAAGTTATCCTCTCCACACCATAGGGCATAACTATATGATTAGTGGGGTCCGACTCTGCTACCCCCACTGATCCCAGGAACAGGTCCTGTTCACCCTTTTAGATGGTGTGGCCGACCACACATACGCCCTGCTGCTCCATTTATTCTCTTTGGGACCACTGGAACTAGCCTAAATTGGGCCCCTATGCCCTGTTCCTAGCCCCTCCCACTACCCATACCTGGTCCCACCCACTACCCACACATGGCTCCTCCTCCTACTTACATTGGCTGCTCCCTGGCCACGACCCCTTTTCACCCACAAACAAAGAAATAAAATGTACCATAAATAACTTAATCGAACAGAGATAAAAAAAATCTAAAATACATGTAGCGGCATAGAATGCCAGCTGTTAGCAGAGCAGGTGCAGGGCAGCAGCTCACATGAGACATTGCCCTCCTGCCTGTGCCCATGTATGCCGGGCTTTAGCAGGTACATTGTAGAGGTTAGGTACACTTTAAGCTTACAGCACTGGCAGTCGCCCTTATTACCTATACCTGTTGTCACCATAGTAACCCTTATGAACTACACTTGTGCCACCATACGCCCCCTTATAAACTACACCAGTTCCACCATAGCCCCCTTTTGAACTGTACCGTTGCCACCATAAACCGCCTTATGAACTGTACCAGTGCCATCATTGCCCAAACCATACCAGTGCCACCATAGCCCCACTTTTGAACTGTACCAGTGTCACCATAGCACACTTATGAATCAATGCCACCATAGCCCCTCTTTGTTAACTGTCCCAGTGCCACCATAACCCCCTTTATGAACAATGCCAGTGCCACCATAGCCCTCCTTAAGAACAGTACCAGTGCCACCATAGACCCCATAAGAACAGTACCAGTGCCACCATAGACCCCCTTATGAACAATGCCAGTACCACCATAGACCCCCTTATGGACAATACTAGTGCCACCATAGCCCCCCTTAAGAATAGTACCAGTGCAACCATAGACCCCATAAGAATAGTACCAGTGCCACCATAGACCCCATAAGAACAGTACCAGTGCCACCATAACCCCCTTTATGAACAATGCCAGTGCCACCATAAGCCCTCCTTAAGAACAGTACCAGTGCCACCATAGACCCCATAAGAACAGTACCAGTGCCACCATAGACCCCCTTATGAACAATGCCAGTACCACCATAGACCCCCTTATGGACAATACTAGTGCCACCATAGCCCCCCTTAAGAATAGTACCAGTGCAACCATAGACCCCATAAGAATAGTACCAGTGCCACCATAGACCCCATAAGAACAGTACCAGTGCCACCATAGCCCCCCTTATGAACAATGCCAGTGCCACCATAGCCCTCTTATGAAGTATACCTTGCACTGTCTGCCCTGCTGCTGCTGCTTATAGTGTGGATAAGCAGAGCTCCTGGGCCCAAACCTCAGACATGGACTCAGGTTAGAAGCAGCTATATTAAGTTAGCATAATTAGGGGGCGGAGCCTTCCATACATGGCCGGGCCCCATAGCAGCTGCGTGGTTTGCCTCTATTAGAGGTACGCCACTGGCAGGGCATATGCTCCCCCTGCCACTTAATCAAGAAGGAGGATCAGTGGGGGCTCCAGCGTTCAGACCCCCACGAATCACTTAGTTATCCCCGATCCTGTGGATAGAGGATAACTAGAAAAGTGGACACTGGCCCTTTAACAGGCGAGCGTTTCTATTTTAGTTTGACACATATTTTGGGCCAGATTTTTAATTTTTATTTAATTTTATTTTTTTTACACCCAAAGAAAACCTTTAAGGAATAGGGAATGTGAAAAGGTCCAACAGCTATGACACGACAGGTGATCGGTGTCTGATTGATGGGGTCTGACTGCTGGGACCCCCATGATCAAGGGAACGTGGTCGAGACCCTTGTGTACATAGATTGGCGGTAATGTAATTGGATGTCTCAGGACCCCTTTTTTCATGATCAGTGGGTGTTCCAGCAGTCAGACCCCAGCAATCTGATATCTATCACCGATCCTGTAGATGGGCGATCGGTCATTATGGTCGGACAACCCTTATAATTATAATGTAGATTATGTGCAATCTGAGGAGGTTACGATTTGGTAAATTTCATGCCAGACATTTATACTTAAAGGGGTTAAAGGGTTTGTCTCACTTCAGTGAATGGCATTTATCATGCAGTTAATACAAGGCACTTACTAATGTATTGTGATTGTCCATATTGCCTCCTTTCCATCACATTATACACAGCACGTATCCGCGGTTATTACCACCGTGTAATCCGGCAGCGGTTGCCGTGCTTACACACTATAGGGAAAGGCTGGAAGTGCGCATAGGCCAACACCTTTACTATAGTGTGTAAGCACGGCCACCGCTGCTGGATTACACGGTGGTAATAACCGCGGATACGTGCTGTGTATAATGTGATGGAAAGGAGGCAATATGGACAATCACAATACATTAGTAAGTGCCTTGTAACTTTCTCTACATGATAAATGCCATTTACTGAAGTGAGACAAACCCTTTAACCCCTTTGTGCTACACTTAATAGGGTTAGGCATACATGTATTGGTGTGTGCATTGCGTGTTTCCTATGTGTGATTGGTGTGTGCTCTATATGCTCTATGTATCAGTGGTGTATGTGCAGCATGTGACATATGCATCAGTGGCATGTGAGCCACGTATCAGTGTCTTGTGTGCCACATGTATCCAATGTGAGTGATTGGTGTGCGCTGCCTGTGTCTTGTTTCTGACTGACTTAGGGCTCGTTCACACAAACGTGTGAAGCCTGTGCCCGTGCTGTGGACCGCAAATTGCGGTCCGCAATGCACGGGCACCGTCCATGGGGCAGGCGCATGGGAATCGCAGACCCATTCACTTGAATGGGTCCGCGATCCTTCCATTCCGCAAAAAGATAGAGCAAGTTCTATCTTTTTGCAGTGCGAACGCACGGAACGGACCCCCAAAAAGTACTCCCTAGTGCTTTCATACTGTTCTGTTTCATTCCGCATCTCCAGATTTGCGGACCCATTGAAATAAACGGGTCCGCATCCGTGATATGGAATGGCCACGGAACGGTGCCAGTGTATTGCCGATCCGTTGGATGTTTTGCAGTCTGCAAATTGCGGATCCGCAAAACATGGATACTGAGTGTGTGCATTCCACATTATGCAGAACAGAACACCGGCCTCTAATAGAACCGTCCTGTCCGTGTCTGTAATGTGGACAATAATAGGACATGTTCTATCATTCTGCAGAACGGCCATGCGGACATACAGACATGGAATGCACACGCTGCCTTTTTTTTTTTTGCGGCCCTATTGAAGTGAAGTGAACGTTACAGACATGGGGAAAAAAATAAGTTAGTGTGCAGGAGCCCTAAGGTGGGCCCCCAGAATCAGTTACACTGGTGGGCCCTAAGTACCGACACTGCCAGTACCACATCTGCTTTGCTACTAAAGGACTCAGCAATTCTGTCCATTAAACAGACTATTTCACTGGGTGCCATGTAATGTTTCATTTGTCCTGTGGTGGCGCTGCAGGGAACTTGAACACTTGTTCCCAATTGCTCCACAGATTACCACTGATTGCTGCTGGTCCTATTAAGGGGAAACTCTGCAACTGGCTTATTTTTAGAGGCCCCTTTTAACAAAAAAAAAAAAAAAGAAGGGGATTATCCATGGTAAAGAACCCCCTTCAAGGTAAAGACTCTAACCACAACCTCCGTCCTGGTGATGGGGGTTGCAGACACTCACTTGATGTGGTTGTCCGTCAGCTGCTTGAGAATCTGACTGTAGATCTCGTCCTTCAGGGGTTCCGCTTTTAAGGCACCTTCAAAGATTTGATCCGTCAGCTCGTTGACTGAGCGCATGCGCTTGGACGGGTAGTCTCCCATATACTTCAATATAGGTGCACAGGAGCAGTCAAGGAATATCAGGCTTAGTTGTGGTGCAATATCTGTCAAACATCTTAGGATATGGGAAATCGGCGAGTTTGGCCGACTTTACGCTTAGGTTTATGGGTTCCTTATGAGCCCCCCTATATCAAAACTGTAGATAAGCTGCATTTATTTCACTTTGGGCTGAGAGTTTCTTAGGAAAGGATATCTATGAAGGCCATGCAGGCTTCTTGTGAGAGCTCGTCACTCATTAACACCTTCCTCAGGAGGGCCTGTTTGATGGGCTCCCGGGTGTAACACCACAGCTTGTCCTTCCCCCGGTTCTTGGTGATCATAACGCGGCTCAGGGTGTGCTTTGGTGGCGGCCTGAAGGAGAGAGTCAGATAATGGATTACCGAGAGCATGGATCTGAGAAGAGCGTCTCTGTTTTAGGGCTCATGCACACAAAACGTATTTTCTGTGTCCATCCCTTTTTTTTTATTTTGCAGACCGTATGCAGAACCATTAATTTCAATGGGTCCGCAAAAAAATGGAAGTTCCTCCGTGTGCATTCCGTTTCCATATGTCCGCATGTCCTTTCCGCACAAGAAATAGAACATGTCCTATTATTGTCCGCATTACGGACAACGATAGGACTGTTCTATTCTGGCCAAACTTTTCTGTTCCTCAACGGAATGTTCACGGATGTCATCCGTAACTTTTGCGGATCCATGTTTTGCGGACTGCAAAATACATATGGTCGTGTGCATGAGCCCTTAGTGGATCGTCGGTGGTGCAAGCGCAGTGTATGGGACTGATGGAGAGAGCCGAGCGCTGTACGCGGCTGCCTCCGTCAGTCCCACAGACTTGTAAGGTGGCGAGAGGGAGCATGCTCGACCGCTGCATCATTCACAAGGGAGAAATGGGACCCCCGTGCTTGTAAAAGGAGGAGGGCCACGTGCTGGGACCTCCAGCAATCAGACTCTTATGCCATCTCCACAAATTTTAATTCTTAAAAAAAAAAAAAAAACTTTAACATTGCAATTCCCTCATTGGAGCGGAAATCAGCTCTAGATGTTTCTGCCTTGCAGCACAAGAACATGAGCATAGTTATGGGGGCACTCTGGAAAGACTTCTTTATTGTTGAGGTCTGGAGGGGTTCGTACTTTTAGGCCTCTTTCACACGGGAGTCCCGGATTTGCTCCGGATGCATCGCGTGTGCATTGTGGGAAAACCGCGCGAGTAAGCACGCAATTGCAGTCAGTTTTGTCTGAGATTGCGTTCCGATGTTCAGTTTTTTCCGCGCAAGTGCAATGCGTTTTGCACACGCGTGAGAAAAAACTGAATGTGGTACCCAGACCCGAACCCGGACTTCTTCACTGATCTTCTATCTTCATTCAGCAGGACCTGCGCTGATGTCACCAAAGGTCCTTTTGCAGGTCCTGAAAGCAGACGAAAGAAGCAGATGCCGGCTGCGCAAACAAGAGGATGAGGTGAGTTAATTTTTTTTTTTACTTATTAACCCCTCAAGCCACATTTTAGTAAGCATTGTGTATTCAGAATGCTATTATTTTCCCTTATAATCATGTTACAAGGGAAAATAATAAAATCTACAGAACACCGAACCCAAACCTGAACTTCAGTGAAGAAGTCCGGGTTCGGGTCTGGGTACCACATTCACCCGTGCGATAAAAACTTAACAACGCAATTGCAGTCAAAACTGACTGAAATTGCGTGTGCACTGGCGCTGGTTTCCCGCAATGCATACGCGACGCCTCCTGAGCAAATCCGGGACGCCCGTATGAAAGAGGCCTAAAGGAGCAAATTTTGGTAAGTGAAGCAGTGGGAAAAATTGCCCAAGGGTCATTGAAAAGGGTTTAGGCAGAAACCCTTCTGTCCTGTGTGGGGGGCCTGGTTTGATCCTTGCTACGGGGCCCTTATTTCTCTATGTACGCCCCTGACTGAGACTGCACTATTGGGGTGGACATTACTTTGGTGCTACTATGGTTGTCTATGTTATTGTAGCCACCGTGACTGGTATTGTAGCTGGTACAACTCCGAGTCAGTTACCATCATCAGCTGCCATCACTGCAGGAAATCCAGTAAGATAATACGATCCCAAAACATAAAGTTACAGATGTAGCAGAGCTGAAGTTTACATATTATGGACAGGGGAATAACTTACTGGAGCCAATGTACATGTTGTACAATGTAAAATTTCAAATGACAAACTCAGCACTGCTACATCTTAAGGCCTCATGCACACGACCGTTGTGTGTTTTGCGGGTCTGCAAAACACGGATGGCGTCCGTGTGTGTTCCACAATTTGCGGAACGGCACGGACAGCCATTGATATAACTGCCTATTCTTGTCTGCAAAACGGACAAGAATAAGACAGATTATATTTGTTTCGCGGACCACGGAACGGAGTAACGGATGCGGACACCCCATTGAAGTGAATGGGTCCGCATCCAAGCCGCCAAAACTGCTGCTCGGATGCGGACCAAAACAACGGTCGTGTGCATGAGGCCTAACAGAAACATTGCCCTGTTTCTTGACTGTACTGCTGCAGTGACCCAGTGGGTTACATTGGATGACTGAACTGTGAATGTCTTCCATCCTGAGAGCTGCATACAGGGTTAACAGGCCCATCTTAGTCATAGGGGCCACTCTCCCCCCCAGCATGGTCTGCTGCTCAATGTAGTGAGTTACACCCCTGAAGGAGACTGTGGAGATACCGCCATTTTCAGTAATGACTGCTTATTTCGATCATTGCCGCCTCAGCCGGCCCCGTCTCCTGCCTTACACCTCACAATGTAGCACCAACACCAAGGGCACCCTAAACCACCATAAGACAGGAGATCCCTCACTTCAGGGTGTGCCCCTCATCTTACTGTGTGTGCACGCCCAGGTAGAGCTGGAGCAGGATTGCCGTCAGGAGCACTACTCCCGGCATCCTCATCGCAGCCACCACTCCCATCCTAACCTGAAGTAATTATAGGAGAACTCCTCCAGGGTGTATGGCTTCAGCTTCTCCTCCTGCTCCAATGTGGCCGTCTGGACGGTCCGCACTACATCCTGCCTCTGGTCCGGGGTCAGGGTCACCAGCGTCTGGATGAGAGAAAATAAAAAATGGCTGTAATGAGCTTTGACTATTCGCCTTTCCAATCAATATATGTGATATTTAAACCAATCAGCCTGCGGCTGGCAAGGAATGCTGGGAGTTGTAGTTGTCCGAAAGCCACAGGTCAGAGACAACTGCGGGGATTTCAACGTCTGTAATTCTTACTGGAGAAAAACTTTTCGTTATTGGGTTTTGTCCGTCTCACCCCCAATTGGCACCCAGCATAGAGATTGAGGGGTGCAATAAGGCGACAGAAAGCACATTTTTTTCAAAGTTTTTTCCCCCAAAAAGTAGTAAAGCAAAATAAAAACTACAGTATATCAATTTGGTATAGCTGCAATCGTACTGACCACGGAATTAGGCCTCCTGCACACGAACGTGTGCGCCCCGTGGCTGTGCTTCAGGCCGCAATGCACGAACACCAACCGTGGGGCAGCGGATCGCGGACCTATTCACTTTAATGGGTCCGCGATCCGCTCGTTCCGCAAAAAGATGGGACATGTTCTATCTTTTTGCGGAACGGAAGTACGGGACGAAACCCTGCGGAAGCACTCCGTAGGGTTCCGTTCCGTGCTTCCGTTCCGCATCTCCGGATTCGCATACCCATTGAAGTGATTGGGTCTGCATCCGTGATGCAGAATGCCAACGGAACGGCGCCCGTGTATTGCGGATCCGCACAGGCCTAAAGGTCAGTTTTAGCCCAAACCGTAAAGATGATAAGAAACAATGGGAATTGTGATTTTGTTTTTATTTCATACCAAAATATTTTTTTCCCATTCTCCAATACATGATACGGTAGATTAGCGTAAAAAATACAACTTGTCTTGCAAAAACAAGTGTGGAAAAAACTAAAAAATTCGAACTGTTTACGGTGCCAAGGGGTGAGCCCCTTCCTGATGCAATCGTTGCTTCTAGCAGACACAACTGCTTTCCGCTCACATAACCGTACGAGAGCTTGTTGTTTTTTGCGCGAGAAGTTGTACTTTCTAACGTCACCGTTTAATATTGCATAGGATGTCATGGCAAGCTGTTTTTTTTTTCCAAATGGGGTGGAACTGGAAAAAGATGCAATTCTGCCACTGTTTTATGGGTTTCGTGTTTATACTGTTCCCTATGCGCTAAAACTGACCTGTCACCTTCATTCTACAGATCAGTTCAATTACAGCAACACCACGTTTTCCTACCTTTTAATAAATAAAAAATAAAAAAAAAAACATTGAAAATGTTTTTTCTTTGCATCGCCATAGTCTGATATCTGATATATTTCGTTCCATCTACAGAGCTCAGTGAAGGCCCCTTTTTGTGGCGCAATCTGTAGTTATTTTTGGGGCGTGTATGACTTTTTGATCATTGTTTATTCATTTCTTTATTTTGCGAGGTACAGTGATCAAAAAGAGGTGATTCGGCCATTTTGATATTTTTTTTCGTTACACCATTCACCATATGGAATAAATACTTTTACATTTTAATAATTCAGGCAATTTTTGGACTTGGAAGTGCCAATCATGTTTTTGTGTTTATTTATCTTAAATTTATATTTTATGTTTTAAAGACGTTTTAAACTTTCGTTCACCTTTATGTTTAGTTCCCCTGGGGGACAAAATGTTATTGTTATATCACTTATACCATAGACTGCAATGCTTTACTCTTGCAGTCTATGGGAATATCACTCTTCCTATTAAGCCCTGCCTGTGGCAGGGCTCAATAGGAACTTTACTATGGCAGGCCTGTCAGCTTTCAGAAGGCCCCAGATTGCCATAGCAGCTGAATGTTTCCCACAACCTCCTCATGTGGGTATGGAGGGGCGGATGCCCAGTCCCACTCCTTGTAAATGACCGCTTAGATGCCATGGTTGCAATTGACCACTGCATCTGAGGGGTTAAAAGTCACAGACTCCTTCACTTGGTGTCTGGCTATGGCTGAGCAGGCTCCATCTTTAAAACCCCAACATCTGTCGTCCATGTACGGGAGATGTTGGGAAGTGGTTAATGTATAAACAGTGTGCAGTAAGCTCCTAAGCTCCCTCTAGTGGTGGCTGCTGGTGGACATAATTATTTTAATTATCTGTATGTCTGCGCAGAGGATTTGGAGCTCTGTATCAGAAAAAAACGCAGAGTTCCAATTACTAAAAAATATATTAAGACATTAATCAGCGCAGAAGGTCGAAACTTAAAGCAGTAAGGACGGACATTACAGCAATGAACACATGGTGGACAGTCTGACTAAGTCTTTAGGTCTATGGCTAGTTTTACTGTCAAGATGGAGCAATACTTATTCAAAAGTTAATTTAAAGGGAGTGTCTCATGTGTGTAACCTTTGTTCCAATAATTAGATAATAATAATTAGATAGCTGTCGGCCTAGCAATTGGCAGTCATCTCATCCAACTCCCCCATACACATGTATACTTGGCTCGGGTGAGCATGCATGTTTCCAGAAAATGGAGAGGCAAGAAAGCCGTTGCCAGTCTCCTTGGCAGCAGCTTGTCTCCTGGAGAACAAATGGATAAGGTAGCTGAAATATAATGGACTGATCCTTATCCCCCCGCCCCATACATTAGATGTGATCCGGGCAGCTTCAAGTGACAGTCATCTAATGTGTATGGACAGCTTACTATTCTGCTTTATCTAGGCCTCCAACAGTACAATAGAGCTGTCATTAACAGGCCTGTTCTCTAATGATAATGAGATGACTCTGACCATTCTGCCCCTGTCTACACAGCAAAGCTAAGTGAGCCCAATTTAAATATTATGTTGTCTTCTGATGTTAAATTCCCTGTAGGTCTTTATTTATAGGCATACAATAATATCTCAAGATCCAAAGTATTATAAAACAGTATAAAAATTATAATAGTTTTGATTATGATGTGTTTTAATAAGTTTATGCACAAAAGTAGCATCTCAATGTTACCAAAATACTCAAACCTCAGCCGGACACAAGCCTATGGCGAGCACCTACCACAATCTCCGAGGGGGGTTTAGTGACGGTTGGCATGACGTACACAATCTCTGTCGGAAAATCTCCCTTTTGCTTTGTCCTCTCATTATAGCCATGGGCCCAGCCGCCATTCATGATGGATTCCCCGGTGTCCTGGTCCAGGATGATTAAGTCTCCCTTCATAAAACTGAGGAATCCTGAATCTTCTCCGGCTATAGAAGCCAAAAAAACAGGGATGAGATCAGATAATGGAGATGCAATCACTGAATGGGGGGGAAACAGCCTCTGTATTTCCGCGTCTCATGTAGGACTTTGCTACCACCATGCCCTCACCAGTTACATTGTAGCAGTGGATTTTCAAAGGGATACTCCAGTGTTCTGTTAATTAGGGCCTCATGCACACGACCGTATGATTTTTGCGCTTCGCAAATTGTGGATCTGCAAAATACTGATACCGTCTGTGTTGCATCCGCACTTTTTGCGGACCCATTGACTTCAGTGGGTCTGTAGTCGGCATTTTGCAGCCAAGTATAGGACATGCTTTATCTTTCTGCAAAAAGCTATAATAGGTCCGCAAAATTTGGACCACAGAGCCGAGTCCCCAAAAAAATGCCGACGGCACACAGATCGCATCCGTGTTTTGCAGATTCATGATCCATGATTGTGTGCATGAGGATTGCGTGCAAGGGGTTTTCTGAGATTTTTAATAATGATGACCTATCCTAGTATCTGATCGGTGGGGGTCTGACACCGGGGACCACCGCCGTTCATCTGTGAGCGCCACGGCCTTCTCACAACTTTTCCTAGACCAGTGACGTCACGTTCATCCGTCACGTGGCCTAGGCGCAGCTCAGCCCCATTCAAGTGAGCACAATGCCAAGTGCAGCCACTATACAATGGACGGCACTGTGCTTGGTGAGGTGCGAGAAGGCACGGCGCTCAGTGCCATCTCAAACATCTGATCGGTGGGGGTCCAACACCCAAGACCCCCACCCATCAAATACTGATGACCTATCTTGAGGATTAACTGTCATATAATGAAAAGTTCTGCAAGCATTCAATATACTGTGTTTTAATTTGTCACCTTTGACAAGACCTCTGCTGGCTGGCAGTGAATGGAGAGGCAGTCAGGCATGTGCGCTGCTGCACCATTCAATTCTAAAGGGGAGCGCTGTACATAGATTCCGTTCAGCAGACCCATAGAACTGAATAGAGCTCAGCGTGCATCAGTGACCCCCGCTCTAGTCACCCTGGGGCCTCATATTCTTGCGATCGGTGGGGGGCCCAGCAGTCAGACCCCACTTACCCTCTTCTATTCTGCCGATAAGAAATACATTCTTAGGCTACATTCACACGACCGTATGTATTTTGTGGTCCGCAAAATGCGGATCCTCAAAAAATACAGCTGTACAGATGGCGTCCGTGTGACATCCGTGTTGCATCATTTTTTATTTTTGCGGATCCATTGTAACAATGCCTATCATTGTCTGCAAAACGGACAGAAATAGGACATGCTCTATATTTTTTACGGGGCTACAGGAGACTCGTTGAAATTAATGGGTCCTCATCCAATCTGCAAAAAAACGGAACGGACACGGAAACAAAATACGTTCATGTGAATGTAGCCTTATGGTGGGACAGCCCCTTTAAATGGAACTTCCACCTTTTTATAACTTTGTCTCTAGAGTCAGAAAAAGTCGTTGTTTTAAACGTTTCCAGTTAGTTTTTGCTTTGAAGGCTAAAGGCTAAAAAAAAAAATACCCATTACTACCTGGAAACCATCAGCAAGTAGGGATTGGCTGCTATTGACTGATCTATTCTTCTACTATGCCCCGGTTTAGGACTTTGAGTGTATAGGAGTGTACGTTTATGAATGGGTTGTGGGTCTCATCGATTCTAACACCATGATACCCCCTTGCTGACTGACTTGATAATAAACAAGTCAGAATCAGAATAAAAATAATATTGTATAAATCAGGGATGCCCAATCTAAGGATGTTGCAAAACTACAACTCCCAGCATGCCTGGACAGCCTACAGCTATTAGGGCATGCTGGGAGTTGTAGCTGGAGGGACGCAGGTTGAGCATCCCTGGTATAAATGATTTATCGGTTGCAGGATCCTGCTTGATGATTGTTTCCAGGCAGTGACAGATTTATCTGCAGAAACGGAAAAGAACTGAAAAAATATGGGAAAAGTGCAAAAACATCATGAAGATACATTATATATATCTGTATATCCAATGTCGGTATAAGCCGGGGCATCACTAGAAGCAGTTGCCCAGTCGGTCTGCTTGGATAAACCCACGCTGATTACTTGAGAACCCTTCTTACCAGGGTTTGGATTGTCCTGAAGAGCCACCACGTACTTGGACCTTTTTCTTAGTCCTTCCAAGAAGGTCACCACAAGTTCTCGGATATCTTCGGCATTGTTGGATGTGAAGGTGTACTCATCTCCTTTGATGGTGGCCAGGGTGAAGCTCTGTCCCTGCAGCTTTCCTCCCCTGTAAGAGACCACAATGACAAGAATGAATCTGGATGCCTTTAAGGCACATCTGCCAGGCAGGACCACTTTAATTATAGTGCAAGCGGTGCCCCTCCCTGGCAGCAGCACCACCCCTAAATGTATCGGTGTCCTTTTTGTAGTAGACTACAAGGCAGTGGACTGGCGGCATTGCACCGTCTGCTCCAAGCCACTAAAGGTAGAAGATGTCGGTGGCAAGCATCAGCTGTCAGTATCCCTGCATAGGCACTGCGATGATGCCATCACGCCGGATGGAGAACAGTACATAGTGGAAGAGGTCCCAACCACTCCAATCACTGTGGGAATAGGTCTTTTTTTTTTTTTTTACATTTTCAATTCTATTTAAATCACTGTGGGGGATGCATAAAATCACTTTGTTGGGCACAGTTTTACACTGTGGGTTCTAAAGGCTGTTATTACTGTGGAGCACAAACAGGGGCACGTTTACTGAGGGAAGCAGGAGACAGAGGCTTATTATATGGGTGAAAAACATAGCAGGACTCACAGGTTTTTTTTTTATGCAAAGGCAGACAAAGCAGGACTCACAGGTTTTTTTAATGCAAAGTCAGGACTCACAGGCTTTCTGTACAAGTGAGGGGGGAAGAGAACTCACAGGCTTTCTCTATGAGTGATCAAGAAAAAGCAAGACTCACAGGCTTCCTCTATGAGTGAAAGGTGAAGCAGGACTCACAGGCTTTCTCTATGAGTGAAAGGTGGAGCAGGACTCACAGGCTTTCTCTATGAGGGAAAGGTGGAGCAGGACTCGCAGGCTTTCTCTGAGTGGTCAGAAAAAAACAGGACTCACAGGCATTCTCTGTGTCTGGGTGAAAGAAGTAGGACTCACAGGCTTTCGCTATGAGTGGTCAGGAAAAACCAGGATTCACAGGCGTTCTCTGTGTCTGGGTTAAAGAAGCAGGACGCACAGGCTTTACTATGAGTGGTCAGGAAAAAACAGGACTCACAGGCTTTCTCTGTGTCTGGATGAAAGAAGCAGGACTCACAGGCATTCTCTGTGGGTGAAAGAAGCAGGACTCACAGGCTTTCGCTATGAGTGGTCAGGAAAAACCAAGACTCACAGGCATTCTCTGTGTCTGGGTGAAAGAAGCAGGACTCACAGCTTTCACTATGAGTGGTCAGGAAAAACCAGGACTCATTATATGGGTGGAAAACGGAAACAGGACTCACAGGTTTTTTTTTTAATGCAAAGGCAGACGAAGCAGGACTCACAGGTTTTTTTTTATGCAAAGTCAGGACTCACAGGCTTTCTCTACAAGTGAGGGGGGAAGAGAACTCACATGCTTTCTCTATGAGTGATCAAGAAAAAGCAAGACTCACAGGCTTCCTCTATGAGTGAAAGGTGAAGCAGGACTCACAGGCTTTCTCTATGAGTGAAAGGTGGAGCAGGACTCACAGGCTTTCTCTATGAGTGGTCAGAAAAAAACAGGACTCACAGGCATTCTCTGTGTCTGGGTGAAAGAAGTAGGACTCACGGGCTTTCGCTATGAGTGGTCAGGAAAAACCAGGATTCACAGGCGTTCTCTGTGTCTGGGTTAAAGAAGCAGGACTCACAGGCTTTACTATGAGTGGTCAGGAAAAAACAGGACTCACAGGCTTTCTCTGTGTCTGGATGAAAGAAGCAGGACTCACAGGCATTCTCTGTGGGGGAAAGAAGCAGGACTCACAGGCACTCTACAAGTGAGGGGGGAAGAGAACTCACAGGCTTTCTCTATGAGTGATCAAGAAAAAGCAAGACTCACAGGCTTCCTCTATGAGTGAAAGGTGGAGCAGGACTCACAGGCTTTTTCTATGAGTGAAAGGTGGAGCAGGACTCACAGACTTTCTCTATCAGTGGTGAAAAAAAAGGTCGACTCGCAGGGCTTCTATGTCTGGGTGACGGAAGCAGGACTCACAGGCTTTCACTATGAGTGGTCAGGAAAAAACAGGACTCACAGGCGTTCTCTGTGTCTGGGTGAAGGAAGCAGGACTCACAGGCTTTCGCTATGAGTGGTCAGGAAAAACCAGGACTCACAGGCGTTCTCTGTGTCTGGGTGAAGGAAGCAGGACTCACAGGCTTTCGCTATGAGTGGTCAGGAAAAAACAGGACTCACAGGCGTTCCCTATGAGTGAAAGGTGGTGCAGGACTCACAGGCTTTCTCTATCAGTAGTGAAAAAAAAGGTGGACTCGCAGGGCTTCTATGTCTGGGTGAAGGAAGCAGGACTCACAGGCTTTCGCTATGAGTGGTCAGGAAAAACCACGACTCACAGGCATTCTCTGTGTCTGGGTGAAAGAAGCAGGACTCACAGCTTTCACTATGAGTGGTCAGGAAAAACCAGGACTCACAGGCTTCCTCTATGAGTGAAAGGTGGAACAGGACTCACAGGCTTTCTCTATGCGTGGTGAAAAAAAAGCTGGACTCGCAGGGGTTCAATGTCTGAGTGAAGGAATCACTTTGTTGGGCCCAGTTTTACACTGTGGGTTCTAAAGGGTGTTATTACTGTGGAGCACAAACAGGGGCACGTTTACTGAGGGAAGCAGGAGACAGAGGCTTATTATATGGGTGAAAAACATAGCAGGACTCACAGGTTTTTTTTTTATGCAAAGGCAGACGAAGCAGGACTCACAGGTTTTTTTAATGCAAAGTCAGGACTCACAGGCTATCTGTACAAGTGAGGGGGGGAAGAGAACTCACATGCTTTCTCTATGAGTGATCAAGAAAAAGCAAGACTCACAGGCTTCCTCTATGAGTGAAAGGTGAAGCAGGACTCACAGGCTTTCTCTATGAGTGAAAGGTGGAGCAGGACTCACAGGCTTTCTCTATGAGTGAAAGGTGGAGCAGGACTCACAGGCTTTCTCTATGAGTGGTCAGAAAAAAACAGGACTCACAGGCATTCTCTGTGTCTGGGTGAAAGAAGTAGGACTCACGGGCTTTCGCTATGAGTGGTCAGGAAAAAACAGGATTCACAGGCGTTCTCTGTGTCTGGGTTAAAGAAGCAGGACTCACAGGCTTTACTATGAGTGGTCAGGAAAAAACAGGACTCACAGGCTTTCTCTGTGTCTGGATGAAAGAAGCAGGACTCACAGGCATTCTCTGTGGGGGAAAGAAGCAGGACTCACAGGCATTCTCTACAAGTGAGGGGGGAAGAGAACTCACAGGCTTTCTCTATGAGTGATCAAGAAAAAGCAAGACTCACAGGCTTCCTCTATGAGTGAAAGGTGGAGCAGGACTCACAGGCTTTTTCTATGAGTGAAAGGTGGAGCAGGACTCACAGACTTTCTCTATCAGTGGTGAAAAAAAAGGTGGACTCGCAGGGCTTCTATGTCTGGGTGACGGAAGCAGGACTCACAGGCTTTCGCTATGAGTGGTCAGGAAAAACCAGGACTCACAGGCATTCTCTGTGTCTGGGTGAAAGAAGCAGGACTCACAGCTTTCACTATGAGTGGTCAGGAAAAACCAGGACTCACAGGCGTTCTCTGTGTCTGGGTGAAAGAAGCAGGACTCACAGGCTTTCACTATGAGTGGTCAGGAAAAAACAGGACTCACAGGCGTTCTCTATGAGTGAAAGGTGGAGCAGGACTCACAGGCTTTCTCTATCAGTAGTGAAAAAAAAGGTGGACTCGCAGGGCTTCTATGTCTGGGTGAAGGAAGCAGGACTCACAGGCTTTCGCTATGAGTGGTCAGGAAAAACCACGACTCACAGGCATTCTGTGTCTGGGTGAAAGAAGCAGGACTCACAGCTTTCACTATGAGTGGTCAGGAAAAACCAGGACTCACAGGCTTCCTCTATGAGTGAAAGGTGGAACAGGACTCACAGGCTTTCTCTATGCGTGGTGAAAAAAAAGCTGGACTCGCAGGGGTTCAATGTCTGAGTGAAGGAATCACTTTGTTGGGCCCAGTTTTACACTGTGGGTTCTAAAGGGTGTTATTACTGTGGAGCACAAACAGGGGCACGTTTACTGAGGGAAGCAGGAGACAGAGGCTTATAATATGGGTGAAAAACATAGCAGGACTCACAGGTTTTTTTTTAATGCAAAGGCAGACGAAGCAGGACTCACAGGTTTTTTTAATGCAAAGTCAGGACTCACAGGCTATCTGTACAAGTGAGGGGGGAAGAGAACTCACATGCTTTATCTATGAGTGATCAAGAAAAAGCAAGACTCACAGGCTTTCTCTATGAGTGAAAGGTGGAGCAGGACTCACAGGCTTTCTCTATGAGTGGTCAGAAAAAAACAGGACTCACAGGCATTCTCTGTGTCTGGGTGAAAGAAGTAGGACTCACGGGCTTTCGCTATGAGTGGTCAGGAAAAAACAGGATTCACAGGCGTTCTCTGTGTCTGGGTTAAAGAAGCAGGACTCACAGGCTTTACTATGAGTGGTCAGGAAAAAACAGGACTCACAGGCTTTCTCTGTGTCTGGATGAAAGAAGCAGGACTCACAGGCATTCTCTGTGGGGGAAAGAAGCAGGACTCACAGGCATTCTCTACAAGTGAGGGGGGGGAAGAGAACTCACAGGCTTTCTCTATGAGTGATCAAGAAAAAGCAAGACTCACAGGCTTCCTCTATGAGTGAAAGGTGGAGCATGACTCACAGGCTTTTTCTATGAGTGAAAGGTGGAGCAGGACTCACAGACTTTCTCTATCAGTGGTGAAAAAAAAGGTGGACTCGCAGGGCTTCTATGTCTGGGTGAAGGAAGCAGGACTCACAGGCTTTCGCTATGAGTGGTCAGGAAAAACCAGGACTCACAGGCATTCTCTGTGTCTGGGTGAAAGAAGCAGGACTCACAGCTTTCACTATGAGTGGTCAGGAAAAACCAGGACTCACAGGCATTCTCTGTGTCTGGGTGAAAGAAGCAGGACTCACAGGCTTTCACTATGAGTGGTCAGGAAAAAACAGGACTCACAGGCGTTCTCTGTGTCTGGGTGAAGGAAGCAGGACTCACAGGCTTTCGCTATGAGTGGTCAGGAAAAACCACGACTCACAGGCATTCTCTGTGTCTGGGTGAAAGAAGCAGGACTCACAGCTTTCACTATGAGTGGTCAGGAAAAACCAGGACTCACAGGCATTCTCTGTGTCTGGGTGAAAGAAGCAGGACTCACAGGCTTTCACTATGAGTGGTCAGGAAAAACCAGGACTCACAGGCTTCCTCTATGAGTGAAAGGTGGAACAGGACTCACAGGCTTTCTCTATGCGTGGTGAAAAAAAAGCTGGACTCGCAGGGGTGCAATGTCTGAGTGAAGGAAGCAGGACTCACAGGCGTTCTCCATGAGTGAACTCACAAATCTCCTTTAGTCCAGAAGTATGCATCTCTGATGGGAGGGCAGTATATTTGATGTAGCATTCTTTTCTTTTGTACACATATTATCCTTATGATTGTGTCTGTGGAGAATCTCTTGCAGATGGCTCACATTCATAGGCGGTGTATTTTTCGATTGATTTCTATAGGGAAAATACTTTTACCTGCTGCTGGAGACAGCTGTGATCTCAGGGAAGGACAGCTCCAGGAGAACCTGCTCTTGCTCATCTACAAAGTAGACCCCGGTCCAGTTCACAGCCACAATCACGTCGTTCTTGGGAAGGCTCGGTCCTGAAAATGACACGACATGGAAGCCATGACAAATTAATCATGATACATAAATTGTACCAAAATCTCCCATCGTGCCCCTCTTATAGCGGTGCCTGTATACTGTATTATCATTGAGATCAATGTATGAATAGCATGCAGTAAGCTCCTGAGCTCCCCCTAGTGCAGGGGTGGCCATCCCACGGCTGGTGAGCCGCATGCGGCTCCTTGCATCTTTATTTGCAGCTCACAGGGGAGCGGGCCAGCTATTACTCTACTTTGCGCTTGTTTCAGCAGTGATCACCACTGGTGTGCTGGGGGGTGGGGGCGGTCCTCAGGAGGTGCCCGAACACAGAAGCAATCAGCGCTTCCATCAATACAAATAGATGCGCTCGATGCTGGGAGCTGGGTCCTGTCCCTCACCGCTCAGCTCCCCGTGCTCCTCCCCTCCTTCAGGCCGGCGGCGCACAGAATGGTGAAGCAGAAGACTTTTCCCCGCTCCACCATCCAGCCTGCAGACACGGATCGCGCTGCCAGCATGTGTGGGTGGGGCCTGTAGCCCAGAAATCTGCATAAGCTCCACCCACACAGTGCTGCAGAGCGATCTGTGCCTGCAGGGAAGAGAGGATTGTGAGCCTCAGGAACGGGACAAGGTGAGTAGTTACTGTGTTTTTTTGTTTTTAATACAGAAGGTGCACAGAGGGCATTATTATTATGGAGGGGCACAGAGGGCATTACTAATGTGAAGGGGGCACAATTAGCATTTCTACTATGGATGGGGCACAGAGCCAGAGGGCATTACTACAATGAAGGGGGCACAGAGGGCATTATTATTGTGAAGGGGGCACAATGGGGATTTCTACTATGGAGGGAGCACAGAGGGCATTACTAGCACAGTGAGCATTACTACTATTAAGGGGGCACAATGGGCATTATTACTGTGAAGGAGGCACAGTGGACATTATTACTGTGAAGGGGGCATAATGGGCATTATTACTATGAAGGGGGCACAAAGAGGGGATTACAACTGTGAAATGGGCACAGAGGGCATAACTACTGTGAGGGGTGCACAATGTGGGCATAACTACTGTGAGGGGGCACACATCTCTACAAAACTACTGTGAAGGTTGTACAATAAGGGCAATATTACTGTGAGGGGGAACAATTTTTTTTGGGGGGGCCAGCTCAGATAAGACCCCCAAATCCTTATCAGACCCACAAAATAAGCCCACAGTGCCCACATAAGACAGCTAAAATCAGACACCCCATGCTCACATCTCCGCTATGTCAAATCACCCCCACACATGATGTCAGAATGGGGGAGAGACGGTCATTCGAACATGAGGGTGTCATCTGTGCATGAGGCAGTCATCTGTGCATGGGGCGGTCATCTGTGCATGAGGCGGTCATCTGTGCATGAGGCGGTCATCTGTGCATGAGGCGGTCATCTGTGCATGGGGCGGTCATCTGTGCATGGGGCGGTCATCTGTGCATGGGGCGGTCATCTGTGCATGAGGCGGTCATCTGTGCATGGGGCGGTCATCTGTGCATGGGGCGGTCATCTGTGCATGGGGCGGTCATCTGTGCATGGGGCGGTCATCTGTGCATGAGGCGGTCATCTGTGCATGAGGCGGTCATCTGTGCATGAGGCGGTCATCTGTGCATGGGGCGGACATCTGTGCATGGGGCGGTCATCTGTGCATGAGGCGGTCATCTGTGCATGGGGCGGTCATCTGTGCATGAGGCGGTCATCTGTGCATGAGGCGGTCATCTGTGCATGGGGCGGTCATCTGTGCATGAGGCGGTCATCTGTGCATGAGGCGGTCATCTGTGCATGGGGCGGACATCTGTGCATGGGGCGGTCATCTGTGCATGAGGCGGTCATCTGTGCATGGGGCGGTCATCTGTGCATGAGGCGGTCATCTGTGCATGAGGCGGTCATCTGTGCATGAGGCGGTCATCTGTGCATGAGGCGGTCATCTGTGCATGGGGCGGTCATCTGTGCATGGGGCGGTCATCTGTGCATGGGGCGGTCATCTGTGCATGGGGCGGTCATCTGTGCATGGGGCGGACATCTGTGCATGGGGCGGACATCTGTGCATGGGGCGGTCATCTGTGCATGGGGCGGTCATCTGTGCATGGGGCGGTCATCTGTGCATGGGGCGGTCATCTGTGCATGGGGCGGTCATCTGTGCATGGGGCGGTCATCTGTGCATGGGGCGGTCATCTGTGCATGGGGCGGACATCTGTGCATGGGGCGGACATCTGTGCATGGGGCGGACATCTGTGCATGGGCGGTCATCTGTGCATGGGGCCGTCATCTGTGCATGGGGCCGTCATCTGTGCATGGGGCCGTCATCTGTGCATGGGGCCGTCATCTGTGCATGGGGCCGTCATCTGTGCATGGGGCCGTCATCTGTGCATGGGGCCGTCATCTGTGCATGGGGCCGTCATCTGTGCATGGGGCGGTCATCTGTGCATGGGGCGGTCATCTGTGCATGGGGCGGTCATCTGTGCATGGGCGGTCATCTGTGCATGGGCGGTCATCTGTGCATGGGGCGGTCATCTGTGCATGGGGCGGTCATCTGTGCATGGGCCGTCATCTGTGCATGGGCCGTCATCTGTGCATGGGGCCGTCATCTGTGCATGGGGCCGTCATCTGTGCATGGGGCGGACATCTGTGCATGGGGCGGTCATCTGTGCATGGGGCGGTCATCTGTGCATGGGGCGGACATCTGTGCATGGGGCGGACATCTGTGCATGGGGCGGACATCTGTGCATGGGGCGGACATCTGTGCATGGGGCGGTCATCTGTGCATGGGCGGTCATCTGTGCATGGGGCGGTCATCTGTGCATGGGGCGGTCATCTGTGCATGGGGCGGTCATCTGTGCATGGGGCGGACATCTGTGCATGGGGCGGACATCTGTGCATTGGGCGGACATCTGTGCATGGGGCGGACATCTGTGCATGGGGCGGTCATCTGTGCATGGGGCGGTCATCTGTGCATGGGGCGGTCATCTGAGCATGGGGCGGACATCTGTGCATGGGGCGGACATCTGTGCATTAGGCGGTCATCTGTGCATGGGGCGGTCATCTGTGCATGGGGCGGTCATCTGTGCATGGGGCGGTCATCTGAGCATGGGGCGGTCATCTGAGCATGGGGCGGACATCTGAGCATGGGGCGGACATCTGTGCATGGGGCGGTCATCTGTGCATGGGGCGGTCATCTGTGCATGGGGCGGTCATCTGTGCATGGGGCGGTCATCTGTGCATAGGGGGGTCATCTGTGCATGGGTTGGTCATCTGTGCATGGGGCGGTTATCTGTGCATGGGGCCGTCATCTGTGCATGGGGCGGTCATCTGTGCATGGGGCGGTAATCTGTGCATGGGGCGGACATCTGAGCATGGGGCGGACATCTGTGCATAGGGCCGTCATCTGAGCATGGGGCGGTCATCTGTGCATGGGGCGGACATCTGAGCATGGGGCGGACATCTGTGCATAGGGCCGTCATCTGTGCATGGGGCGGTCATCTGTGTATGGGGCGGACATCTGTGCATGGGGCGGACATCTGTGCATGGGGCGGACATCTGTGCATGGGGCCGTCATCTGAGCATGGGGCGGTCATCTGTGCATGGGGCGGACATCTGAGCATGGGGCGGACATCTGAGCATGGGGCGGACATCTGTGCATAGGGCCGTCATCTGTGCATGGGGCGGTCATCTGTGCATGGGGCGGACATCTGAGCATGGGGCGGACATCTGTGCATGGGCCGTCATCTGTGCATGGGGCGGTCATCTGTGCATGGGGCGGTCATCTGTGCATAGGGCCGTCATCTGTGCATGGGGCGGTCATCTGTGCATGGGGCGGACATCTGAGCATGGGGCGGACATCTGTGCATAGGGCCGTCATCTGTGCATGGGGCGGTCATCTGTGCATGGGGCGGTCATCTGTGCATAGGGGGGTCATCTGTGCATGGGTTGGTTATCTGTGCATGGGGCGGTCATCTGTGCATGGGGCGGTCATCTGTGCATGGGGCGGTTATCTGTGCATGGGGCGGACATCTGAGCATGGGGCGGACATCTGTGCATAGGGCCGTCATCTGAGCATGGGGCGGTCATCTGTGCATGGGGCGGACATCTGAGCATGGGGCGGACATCTGTGCATAGGGCCGTCATCTGTGCATGGGGCGGTCATCTGTGCATGGGGCGGTCATCTGTGCATGGGGCGGACATCTGTGCATAGGGCGGTCATCTGTGCATGGGGCGGTCATCTGTGCATAGGGCCGTCATCTGTGCATAGGGCGGTCATCTGTGCATGGGGCCGTCATCTGAGCATGGGGCGGACATCTGAGCATGGGGCGGACATCTGAGCATGGGGCGGACATCTGTGCATGGGGCGGACATCTGTGCATAGGGCCGTCATCTGTGCATGGGGCGGTCATCTGTGCATGGGGCGGTCATCTGTGCATGGGGCGGACATCTGTGCATAGGGCGGTCATCTGTGCATGGGGCGGTCATCTGTGCATGGGGCGGACTGAATACAAGCCAGATTTGAAACACATTGTGAAAAACAAAGATTGCCAGAAGTCTCACTAAGAATACTTTCACATTAGCGTTTTTCTTTTCCGGCATAGAGTTCCGTCCTCGGGGCTCAATACCGGAAAAGAACTGATCAGTTATATCCCCATGCATTCTGAATAGAGAGCAATCTGCTCAGGATGCATCAGGATGTCTTCAGTTCAGTCTTTTTGACTGATCAGGACGGAGATAATACCGCAGCATGCTGCGCTTTGATCTCTGGCCAAAAAAACTAAACATTTGCCTGAATGCCGGATCCGGCATTTTTTTCCATAGGAATGTATTAGTGCCAGGTACGGCATTCAAAATACCGGAATGCCGGATCCGTCCTTCCGGTCTCCGCATGCGCAGACCGAAAAAAAAAAAGGTGAAAAAAGTAAATGCCGGATCCGTTTTTCCGGATGACACCGGAAAGACGGATCCGGCATTTCAATGCATTTTATTGACTGATCATGACCCTGATCACTCTGCTGCAAGTGTGAAAATAGCCTTAAGCCGTCTACATTACAGGTAGGAAAGGTGGTTTAAATACACTTTTTAAATGTTTGAAAACTCAGTTGCAGTAATACTGTCGTGTGCACGCATTTGTGTAAATGTACAGCTTGTGGCTCCGGGCAGTCATCCGATTTATTTTCCTGGCTCTTTGTGTCTGTAAGGTTGGCCGCCCCTGCCGTCTATGTAGGGGATGTGGAGCTCTGTATCAGACAACTCCGCACCAATCGTTATAAAGACATATTAAAAAGTTAATCGGCGCAAATTCTTGGACCAATTTAATAATACAAAAACAAAATATACATTCGATGTAATATAAAGCGGATCTGGTTACTTTACCCGAGAACTTAAAGGCCTCATAGAATCTGGAAAACAACAAAGGCCACTTAAACCGCGCAAAATCCACCACGTTCTCCTTAACCTTCTGTGCATCGGACCTCCTCTGGGCGTATATACCCTGCAGGGATCAAAGGCATTTACTGCTTATTGCAATTTACCTACATTCGATGCAAACTGTAGCGGCGGTATGGATTAACACAAGTGTAAAGGGTACCTATCAGCAGGATCAACCCTACTACCCCTCATCTGTACAGAGTGGGATTCTGGCTGGCTGGGTGCGATGTCTTGGATGAAGTTTAAATGGGTTATCCCATGATTAATGTGAAAAAAATGAAAATCGGATATCATATGGCACATTTCAGCATCTTTCTAACAAACTACCCTTGAACCAGCCCTGCACCTCACATGGATCCAGGGATCTCCCCATTCATTACTCTAATTGCTTTGCTGCATTTTTCATGCAAGCTGTCAGCTTAGGGGGCATGTATATTTCGGGGGGGGGGGGGGGCTCATGTCCTTTCTACTGAAGTCGGTGGTATATGAAGGACGGAACTGAGCATATGCTTCTATCTGAGGGAGCAGGACAAAGATATTACGCTACTTTCACACTTGCGGCAGATTGAACCGGCAAAACGTATGCCAACTATTTGTAAGGCCTCATGCACACGACCGTTGTTTCATTCCGTGTCCATTGTTCTGTTTTTCGTGATTTTCTGCGGACCCATTGACTTTCAATGGGTCCGTTGAAAACTCGGCTAATGCACTGTTTGTCATCCGCGTCCGTGATCCGTGGTTTCAGTCCGTTAAAAAAATATAACCTGTCCTATTTTTTTCACGGAAAAAAGTTTGCGGACCCATTCAAGTCAATGGGTCCGTGAAAAAACGCGGAGGCACACAAGATTGTCATCCGCGTCCGCGCGTCCGTGTCCGTTTTTTTCCTATCATTTGCATGGCAAACTTGACTTAGACTTTTTTTTACTTTCCTTCATGTCTGGTGATCCTCCAAAAATAAAGGAAGACACACGGAAACAAAAACGGATCACGGAACAACGAAACCCCATTTTGCGGAACGGAACACAGCAACGGTCGTGTGCATGAGGCCTAAGACTGATCAGGATCCTTATCAGTCAGAAAAATGCATTGAAATGCCGGATCCGTCTTTCCAGTGTAAGGCCTCATGCACACGACAGTTGTTTTTTTTGGTCCGCAAAATGGGGTTCCGTTGTTCCGTGATCCGTTTCCGTTTTTGTTTCCGTGTGTCTTCCTTTATTTTTGGAGGATCTCCAGACATGAAGAAAAGTAAAAAAAATCTAAGTCAAGTTTGCCATGCAAATGATAGGAAAAAAACGGACGCGGACGCGCGGACGCAGATGACAATCTTGTGTGCCTCTGCGTTTTTTACGGCCCCTTTCACTTGAATGGGTCCGCGAACCGTTTTCCATAAAAAAAATAGGACAGGTTATATTTTTGGGACGGACTGAAAACAAACGGTGCATTAGCCGAGTTTTTAACGGACCCATTGAAAGTCAACGGGTCCGCAGAAAATCACGAAAAACTGAACAACGGACACGGAATGAAACAACGGTCGTGTGCATAAGGCCTAATCCGGAAAAACGGATCCGGCATTTATTTTTTTCACCTTTTTTCGGTCTGCGCATGCGGAGACCGGAAGGATGGATCCGGCATTCCGGTATTTTGAATGCTGGGTCCGGCACTTATATATTCCTATGGAAAAAAATGGCATTCAGGCATAGCATGCTGCGGTTTTATCTCCGTCCTGATCAGTCAAAATAACTGAACTGAAGACATCCTGATGCATCCTGAACGGATTACTCTCCATTCAGAATGCATGGCGATATGCCTGATCAGTTCTTTTCCGGTATTGAGCCCCTAGGACGGAACTCAGCGCCGGAAAAGACAAACGCAAGTGTGAAAGTACCCTTAGAAAAACAGCAGGTGGCGCTATACAGATGGATTTTTATTGAATAACTCAGGGGCTATACAACATTTTTAATTACATGCAATTACAAAAGTATTCAGATCCAGGTGTCGGTGTAACAAAAATTATAGACTATTTTTTGTGGGACAACCCCTTTAAGCAGGGTACTGGTTCTTCTTAAAGGGACCAGTCCTGTATGGAGACTTCTTGGCAATGCTCCATGGGAAAATAATATGCAAATGAGACATCTCATTTGCATATTATTTCCCATGAAGCACTTTCAGGAAGTCCATCTTACTTTTTTGTGTGCAGCAATGATGTACTGGGCCCATTTCTCCACGTTTTTGGATGGCGTGATCTCACGGTCCGGAATATAAGACGGTATAAGATTCATTAGTCTTTCCATTATCAGCTCGGAACCATAGTCCACGTAGTATTGCTGAGATGCCAGCTCCGCTAAATCTTCCTCCTGGAATTTAGGACAAGAATCCATCAAAAAAAAGCAACGTCCCAATGGAAATCATGTGACCCAATGTGGATACCGTTGGTGTCCTGTTCCCGTATTGCGGACCGCATTTGCGGATCTGCAATACAAGGGCACCGTTCCGTGGCCATTCCGCTTTACGGATGCAGACTCATTCATTTCAATGGGTCCGCAAATCCGGAGATGCAGAAGGGAAGCACGGAACGGAACACTACGGAAGCACTACGGAGTGCTTTCTGGGGTTTCGTTCTGTGCCTCCGCACCGCAAAAAGATAGAACATGTTGTATGTTTTTGCGGAACGGAGGGACCGCTGACCTATTCAAGTGAATGGGTCTGCGATCCCCATGCGGCTGGGTCACGGAAGGTGTCCGTGCATTGCACGGGCTTCACACGGTCGTGTGAACAAGCCCTAAGGCTCAGGTGTAATATGCAGATTTAAAGGAAAACTCCACTACCGCCACTGCACACACCTTGATAATCAGCAGCATACCCAATGCATGATCTGTGATAATTGCTCCTCGTCCTGTCCCCTATCACCTCCATCCTCCCTGTGTATTCTGTTCTGTTACCTAGCAACCACACATTGCTGTTTTGGTGACCACTATTTGAGCACATGGAGATACTGATGTACTGAGTTTGTCACTGAGACTCCTCCCTGCTGTAAAATACTCTGTCTGCCCACGCTCCACGTTCCCTCCCTGCTGTAAAATACTCTGTCTGCCCACGCTCCACGTTCCCTCCCTGCTGTAAAATACTCTGTCTGCCCACGCTCCACGTTCCCTCCCTGCTGTAAAATACTCTGTCTGCCCACGCTCCACATTCCCTCCCTGTCTGACCACGCTCCACGTTCCCTCCCTGCTGTAAAATACTCTGTCTGCCCACGCTCCACGTTCCCTCCCTGCTGTAAAATACTCTGTCTGCCCACACTCCACGTTCCCTCCCTGTCTGACCACGCTCCACGTTCCCTCCCTGCTGTAAAATACTCTGTCTGCCCACGCTCCACGTTCCCTCCCTGCTGTAAAATACTCTGTCTGCCCACACTCCACGTTCCCTCCCTGTCTGACCACGCTCCACGTTCCCTCCCTGCTGTAAAATACTCTGTCTGCCCACCCTCCACATTCCCTCCCTGCTGTAAAATACTCTGTCTGCCCACGCTCCACGTTCCCTCCCTGCTGTAAAATACTCTGTCTGCCCACGCTCCACGTTCCCACCCTGCTGTAAAATACTCTGTCTGCCCACGCTCCACGTTCCCTCCCTGCTGTAAAATACTCTGTCTGCCCATGCTCCACGTTCCCTCCCTGCTGTAAAATACTCTGTCTGCCCGTGCTCCATGTTCCCTTCCTGCTCTAAAATACTCTGTCTGCCCGCGCTCCACGTTCCCTCCCTGCTGTAAAATACTCTGTCTGCCCGCGCTCCACGTTCCCTCCCTGCTGTAAAATACTCTGTCTGCCCACGCTCCATGTTCCCTTCCTGCTCTAAAATACTCTGTCTGCCCACGCTCCACGTTCCCTCCCTGCGTGAGAAGACGGTAGAAGAAATCAAAGACACATGGGTAAAGTAAGTTATGTGCCTCGTGTGGGAGAGAAGCTTAGGGAGCACATTGTGGATCCAGGGAGACTAGGAGTAATACCAGAAGGGCCAAGGAAATTTTCTTGGGGATAAGCTCTACCCTTTATTTAAGGGTAACACTGATAACGCCCCTTTAACTGTTCTGGATCCCCATAAATTGTTTGCTTTCATAGGGTGAAGACCTGCCCTGGTGATGTCCAGATGAAACAGGCGCAGGGTTCCTTACAAGAGGGATCAGGTAGGAACACACAAGGTGTGACGGTGGCGCGCGGCCGAAACTCCACCCACATGCAAGGGCTCATGCACAGGAACGTATTTTCTTTCCGTTTCTGTTCTGAAAGTTACTCCATGCGCATTCCATTTCCGTATGTCCGTTCCGCAAAAAATAGAACCGGTCCTATTATCGTCCGCATTACGGACAAGGATAGGACTGTTCTATTAAGGGCCAGCTGTTCCGTTCCACAAAATGCGGAATACACACGGACGTCATCCGGACTTTTTGTGGATCTATGTTTTGCGGTCGTTTGCATGAGCCCTAAAACGGACGTATTATCCTCAAATTTTGGCACGAATTGGCCACTGAACATGGGCAGGGTTTCGGCTGCACATGGATGTGTCCCCACCCTGACTACTGACAGGTGAAGATCTCACATCCACTCTTTTAGGCCTCATGCACATGACCGTTGCTCTGGTCCGCATCCGAGCCGCAGTTTAGGCGGCTCGCATGCGGACCCATTCACTTCCGTGGGCTGTCCGCATCCGTTGCTCTGTTCCGTGGCCCTGCAAAAATAATATAACATGTCCTATTCTTGTCCGAATAGGCCATCCGTGTTTTGCGGACCGCAAAACACACAACGGTCGTGTCCATGAGGCCTTACTATAAGCTTTAAAGTAACTCTTGGTTAAATAATGCTGTTAAAATGCAGTAATAAAAAAAAAAAACAGTAAAAATGCTAAAAAAAAAAAAAATTCACTTTATTGTTGCTCTGTGTGTTTTTATCAACTTTTATTATGCTTCCAGGAGTTACTTTAAACTATGTACAAAGCCTTTTTGGGGGGTCTTTTTGCCTTGTTGTTGTGTGTTTTTAGTAGTTTCGCCTTTTTTTCTTTAAGATGCAGCACGCTCTAGCTATGGGGTATTTTTTTCTGACATTTTCCCATACGTTTCTCTACAGGAAAAACAGCAAAACCCCCTCCACCCACAAAATGTAAAAAAAAAGACATAGGTAGAAACACCATCAAAAGTACCACTAAAAAAATCTATTAAATATGTGTGTGCGGACATACATAATAATAATTATAAAAAATAATACACAAAATGTAACAATACACCTATGTCATGTTATATGTTTACATATATATTTGTTTTGTTTTATTACTTAAATTTGTTACACATTTAATTTATATGTAAGTGTTTGACAAAAAGGAACAAGGGACTACGATCCCAAAAAGGCTTGTAAAAAATCTAATGTTCTGATTTATTCATTATAATTGAAAATTTCAATAAAAGGAATAGAAAATAAAAAACTGTACAAAAATGCATCACGCATGTAAAGCGGCGCTGCTGCAGAAGACAGGACTCAGGTAGGTAAAATAAAGTAGGTTCTTTATTAGTATAAGTCTACGCGTTTCTGGGGCGGACTGCCCCCTTCATCAGGACAATAGGCCTGTCACCAGGTTCAATTTTTTACCTCTATCCGCCACTGCCTTTTATATATCCCATAGACTGTCAGATAAGATCTGGAGGTTTTATCCGCGTGAAAGACACAAAAACCGCAGGTGCAAAAAGCGCGACTTATAATTCAAAAGTGCACAAAACCGCTTTGTGTGAACCGGCTTTTACGGTTTATTGACTCGTGGTGTTTGAGACGCTGTTCCTGCTTGGTGGTAAGAATTATGGGGCAAAAACCTCACACAGTTTTACCACAAATTATCGCTGTTCCGCAACTAGCACCGGTGACGTTCAGCAAAACTGCGCTAATTCGCTGTAAAACAAAGTTTTCTCAATCGGTTCTTGGTCTCGCAGCTAGAACAGATGCTTAGGGGTGTTTTTGTTGCATTTTATTTTTTCTCACAATTTTCGGAACTGCTGCAAAACCACCGTTTTTACCAGTTTTCTGCGGACAGCGCTCGTACCCATTGATTTGAATGTATCTGTTCACACATCAATATTTTTTTACTAAGTAAAAAAATCACGGAGACGTGCACCAATTTGGTCCGTGATGTGGACCTAATATGCCCAATGAAGTCTATGGTCCGTGAAAATCACGGACACAACACAGATGGCATTAGTGGTGCATCCGTTTTTCACTGAAGACTAGGAGATGCTCTGGATATTTATTTTCAGCCGAGCAACGTCCATGGATTACGGTCGACGCACATACCAAACAGAGATCCTTCACGGATGAAACAAGGACGCTTTTTTCACGGACTTGAAAATAACACGGAAATGTGGACGAGGCCTAAGAGGTGTTACCGGGATGGCGCTTACCTTGTCGCACCGGTACTCGCCGAACTTCACTCCCCTAACAATCTGCTGATAAATAAGATTGGTTGCCACGTTGTCTTCTGAAGGATTGTGCCATGGGGTGAAAATTTCCTTCCTGAAAAAGAGCCTCCAGGGGGCGTTCCTTTCTTGCGCTCCCTGCTCCTTGGCGTATTGCTCACATTGGGATACGGCATCCATCACATGGTCATTCCCGCTGCCCAGCGAGGACACCTGGTGGACAGAGAGGAAAACATATGAACGCCGTATATGCAAATGCAAATCAATGCACTGCAGGGATCTGTTACTGTACAGTATTATAGAGCAGCATTAGTTTGAACTGTAGGGATACTTATCCATTCTTGGTGAGGTACTATTTGAAAGGAATCATATAGTAGTGTTATTTAGCTAGTATTATTATTTGGCACTGTATATAGACATTGTATGGCAGTATTTTGTGGGCACCGTATTATAATATTATATAGCACTGTATAGGAATATTATTTTAGCACTGTATACGAGTATTATTTGGTCGTGGTACTGGTACTATATAGTGACGGTACAATAGTATAATGAAGGCACGGTATGATATTGTTATACAAATAGGGGTATTGTTTTCCCATTATATAGAACTGTTATTCTTGCACTATTTGGCAGTCTTATTTGGTTAGTGTATAGTACTATTTTGGGACTGTATGGTGGCATTTTTTATTTTGTATGACAGTATTATGTGGTCACTGTATAGTACTATTATATAGCACTGTATAGGGGCACTGTATTAGCACTATATACCAGTGTTATTTCATAATTGTAGGTATTGTACGATAGTATTATGTGGGCAAGATATGGTATTATTTTATGGTACTATTTTAGCACTATATAGCATAGTTATTCCTGCACTATTTGGCAGTATTATTTGGTTAGTGTATAGTACTATTTTGGCACTGTATGGTTGCATTTTTGACATTGTATGACAGCATTATGTGGGCACTGTATACAGGCAGTATTATAGCACTATATAGAGTACCGATTGTATGTTACTATTATCTGCACTGTATAGTAACCTTTAGAGAGCATCTGTCAGCAGTTTTGTACCTATGACACTGGCTGATCTGTTACATGTGCTCTTGGCAGCTGAAGGCGTCTGTGTTGGTCCCATGCAGAGCCGGTGCAAGGATTTTTGCCAACACAAGCGAAGCTACATTTTGGCGGCCTGGTCCCATGTTCATAGGTGTCCGCATTGCTGAGAAAAATTATGTTTTAACATATGCAAATGAGCCTCTAGGAGCAACGGGGGCGTTACCATTACACCTAGAGGCTCAGCTCTTCCTGCAACTTCTGCATCCTCTTCACTTTAGTTGACAGCACCAGGCAGTGTAAACGTCGTCACACATGGTCCTGTCAATCAAAGTACAGAGGACGTGGCAGTTACAGAGAGAGCTGAGCCTCTAGGTGTAATGGTAACACCCCCGTTGCTCCTAGAGGCTCATTTGCATATAATAAAACATCATCTTTCTCAGCAATGCGGGCACATATCAACATGGGACCAACACAGATGTCTTCAGCTGCCAAGCGCACATGTAACAGGTCAGCCAGTGTCATAGATGCCTTACTGTACGGTAGGATTATGTGGGCATGATATGGTATGGTATTATTTTATGGTAGGCTATTATTTTAGCATTATGTAGCACTGTTATTCTTGCACTATTTTGCAGTATTATTTTGTCATTACATAGCACTATTTGACACTGTATGGTGGCATTTTTTAGTTATTGTATGACAGCATTATGTGGGCACTGTATAGTAGTGTCCTATAGCACTATATGTTTTATTTTTATTTTAGCACTATAAAAGGGCTCATTCACACGACCGTGTCCGCATCCGTTGCTCCGTTCTGTGGCCCCGCAAAAATTATAAATCATGTCCTATTCTTGTCCGTTTTTCAGACAAGAATAGGCATTTCTATAATGGGCCGTTCCACAAATTGCAGAAGGCACACGGGCGGCATCCGTGTTTTGCGGATCTGCAATTTGCGGACTGCAAAACACGGCACGGTCGTGTTGTTCCTTTACTGAGGTTAATAGACCTTAACCATTAATCAATGGTGCTTGTTTTAATGAAGTATACTAACAACAAGGCACCACATTGAGTAGGTAAGACTTTTCCTCTGGGACGTTTGCCTCGGATTGACAGGACATGCTGGGAGTTGTAGTTATAAAAAATATCCCCTTATTCATGAACAGAATGCCAAAATGCCAAAAGATAACTTGGTTTCCATGGACTGATTATAACATTGAAAGACTTCACACGAAGCCAGGGTCGGTCTGACCCACCAGAACGCCAGAGGATCCTCCGGTGGGCCCAAGCTCTAGTAAAACAGGGCCTTTAAGGTTCTATATACACAGAGGGTGGGCCCTCAGAATCATTTCTGCTGGTGGGTCCAATGGATTTCAGAGCGATGGTTCAGGAGATCATACCTTATCAAACAGAGCTATGTATAAGGAGAACCCAAATCTGTCCTTCAGGTTGACTTTGTCGGCCAGGGAGTTGCAGAGTTCCTTGGCTGTGGTGGCCGAATCCGTGAGGAGGGTCTTTGTTGTCCCATCCATGAACGTGACAGGAAGCATAATCGGCTTCTTGGATTTGGTGGCCTGTAGAGAAGATCATAGGTGGAAAGGTTCATGAAGCAAGAAGTCTTCTCATGTTCAAGGGAATACATTGATTCCTATGGGAGCGCAAGGGAAGGTTTTCTTCTCCTCCGTTGTCAAAAATGTCACAATTTGTCCCAAATTTCCCAAGGTGACACTCGTGGAATAATATATTTGCTAGAAATGCTATGAAATGCTGTTAGATGCTTTTTCTTACTCCACTTCGGGGCTGGTGAACATCGATATTTTTTGGCGCAGGCTGCTAATCCATTTGAGGCATCTTCTCTTATCTATGCCCCTTTTCACAACTGTCGAGGTAGTGGGCAACATTGACTACAGTTATATTTGTCATCAGGTTAGGAGGTGAACTAATACCCCTATAACAATGCAGAGGACTATTGTATGTCCTGACTCCATCACAGGAGTAACTGTCTAAGAACTTACACTATACATTGTGACTATTATATTCAAGGGTGGACTTTGCCACCATGCATGGGGCCAACCTGGTTGGCTGAATGCCAGGTCGTCCGGACATACCTCCTGTGCAGTCAGTTCAGCTGCGCAGGCGCCCAGTGGGGAAGGGCACTGTTGTAGAGCAGTATCAGAAGTTGAGAGAGAGGAGCAGCTTCCTCACAGGATGGAGCGTAGCGGTGCCACGGGGGACCACCAGGGCAGAGTGATAATATGATGCTTGCCATTACAGATGGGAATATATTGATTAGCATCAGGACTAGACACTACCTGGAATGGACCTATTATCTAATGCCATACGGAAGATTATAATATTCCATATATGATTATTACAGTACACGGTATCAAGTATGGCAACATGTAATTTTATTTAAAAAAAGACAGTAAAACGTTGGTACAGCCATATAGCGCTGTGAGAACGCACCTGAAGCTCCAGCCAGCTGGGGGGCTGCGTCCTGGTGCCATTGGCGAATGTCCTCCTCATCCTCTCTTCACAGTATGGAGCATATCCGGGGGGCCCCCCGCTAATGAAGTTTCTGAGATACTGAAAGGCGCAGAAAGATACGTACAGTGTAAATGGTGTATGGTACAGTGCCATAGTGTGGGGTAAGGTGTCTGTCTGCACTATAGATGCATGAGCGGCGGGTGCTATGGGCCCCAGGGTAAGACAGGGGCCCTGGTCTGGTTTCTACATTCTCATAACCCCCAGGTGGTGGACACCTACATTACAATTATTAATGGGACATTCTGGAGTTATTGATGGGGGGCATTCTGGAGTTTATAATGGGGGCATTCTGGAGTTATTAGAGGGGGGAATTCTGGAGTTATTAATGGGGGGAAATTCTGGAGTTATTGATGGGGACATTCTGGAGTTATTAATGGGGGGCATTCTGGAGTTATTAATGGGGGGCATTCTGGAGTTATTAATGGGGGGCATTCTGGAGTTATTAATGGGGGGCATTCTGGAGTTATTGATGGGGGCATTCTAGAGTGATTGATGGGGGCATTCTGGAGTTATTGATGGGGGCATTCTGGAGTTATTGATGGGGGGCATTCTGGAGTTATCAATAGGGGGCATATTCTCGTATTATTAAAAGGGACATTCTGGCAATGGAGGGCATTCTAACATTGTTAATGAGGGACATATTGGCATAATTATTGAAGCATTCTGGTATTATTACCGGGCATATTCTTGCATTATTAAAGGGGGCGTTCTGATATTATTAATGGTGGCATTTTGAAATTTTTAGGCTACTTTAACACTAGCGTTTTTTCTGGATCCGGCAGGGTTCAGCAAACAACGCTTCCATTACTGATAATACAACCATCTGCATCCGTTATGAACGGATCCGGTTGTATTATCTGTAACATAGCCAAAACGGATCCGTCATGAACTCCAGTGAAAGTCAATTGGGGACGGATCAGTTTTCTATTGTGGCAGAGAAAACGGATTGGTCCCCATTGACTTGCATTGGGGGTCATGCCGGATCCATCTTGCTCCGCAGCCCAGGACGGAAAGCAAACTACAACATGCTGCGGTTTGCTCTCCGGTCTGGAAACGCAACTAAACGGAACGGGATGCATTTTGGAGCGCTCCGTTCTGTTCAGTTACGTTTTGTTCCCATTGACAATGAATGGGGACAAAACTGAAGCTTTTTTTCCGGTATTGAGCCCCTATGACGGATCTCAATACCAGAAAACTAGTGTGAAAGTAGCCCTAGTGGTGGACACTCTTGCATTATTAAAGGGGGGCATTATGACATTATTACTATTGGGGTTATTCTGGCATTATTAATGGAGCATTCCAACATTCTTATTATGGGGCATTCTAGCAGCATTATTATTATTAGGGTATTCTGACATTATAATTACTGTGAGCATTCTGTCATTACTAATGGGGACATTCCGTCATACTTATTGGGGCAATCTGGCATTATCAATGGGGGCATTTAGAAAAATGTGCTTACAAGCATCAGATGTATCTCACACTAACCTTGACAAACTTCTCAGAGGGGGCAAAGCATCCCACACACAGAGACATAAGGATCCAGCCACGGGCATGGCTGCTTTTGGAGGGGTTCTGGGTAAGCTGCTTGGAGATTTGGCAGTAGATTTCATCCCTGAAGAGGAAGGAAGTCGATTTCAACGCGGTTGGGAAAATATAAATTCAAAGGCTAACACCATTAAAAATCTTTTCACATAAGAATAAGAGAAAAGATAAAAAATAATATCTTATACTCCAGTCACAACCAGAGCTTTATTGACAATTCCACATGTTTTTGCACTCGAAACCCAAAAGACACCCCTAACAACTTTACGGGAATCTCTGTGCATTTCATTCTTCTGTTTTGTGGTAGAGATGTTTCCCACATCATCCTGCTGGATATAACACTATATGTGCAGCGTCCCACATCAGTGTGCAAATGGGACACTTTAAACATCTGCCTATGTATTTGCATTGTATGGTGTTTCCTATTATCAGGCTGGCAATGTCATTACACCCAGTCGCCCCTAGGTGGTGCTGGCACCACATAATATATATAGCTTGGGTGTGTCTAGCTGAGAAAAGAACAGGAAGTTAGTAGTTAGTGAGAGCAGGAAAAGCAAGTGTATGAGGGAGAGAAACGGGCATCCTCCACCATGTAGTCTGCCATTTATACCCCTTGGTCATGGCCAGGCTAAGGGAGTACATCTAACATGTATCTACAGCAGCCAAGCACCAGACAGTAAGTCTATGTCTAAATATGAAGCAAGCCTAGTGAGGGTTACAGCTGAACCTAGCTTATGGACCTCATTAGCACAAGTGCCTGAGAGTAACTTTCTAAGTGCCGGGACACGAATGGATAATTAGTGCGCAGAATTGTCCCTATTCACTACACAAGCCTTCCGGGACATAGTGGAAAAAACTAAACCTTGTTAGTGGAGTATCCTGCAAATAATGTCACAGAGAGTTTGCCTGCCGTGAGGGGAACGCCCTTATTGGATAGCTCAAGATAAGTAGAAAACAGCATATTTAGTACTAGAGTGCTATAGTCTTGCCTGTAAGTCTTGCCTGTAAAGAGTCAATCCTAAAGAGAACTCCTCAACTGACAATTGGCTAAACCTGATAAAAGGAATACAATTAAACTTATTTCTGAGTCATCACTTATATCCTACAAATGAACTGTGTCTGTACTGACTACCTGAAGACAATTGATTTAGTAAATGTTCAACTGTTTGATAACAACTGACTCCTCATCATTTCCACTACTAAACTCAACATTTGCACCTTACGGTGCTGGCGTCACAAACCAGGGGCCCAGCCACCAAAGCACCTTAAACACCAATTACCATCAAGGGCACCTCAACCAGCATCTGGCTGGTGTTCCCTGCAATAGAGCGTGCCCCGGAGGATTTCGTGCTGTCTTCCCATCCACTGTACGCCAGACCAGGGAGGCATCTGCTAACCGTGAGTACAGGAACTATTACACCCATCGGTCCACCGTGAGCCTCAAGTGTTTTCCCTGTGGTTTGGTAGTGCTACACATGGACCACATATGCAGACATTAAACCAGCAGGGGCAAACAGCTCACAGAAAACCATTGTGAATGCAGCTCTGGATGTGACTGGAGTTCAAAGCAATTTATTTGCAATGAATTTCGTATCTGGACTTCAACTACATGGTGACTGAAGGTTAGCTGGCCCTTTAATTGATATTCTATTCTCTTCTATGCGAGTACAAGTAAATGTCTGGAGGCTGCAGGTAAAGGCTCCTATGTCCATCACTTATTAATGTGGGTGCATTGACAGCGATAGTATTATCACACAGATGGTAGGTGCACACGACAGCTGCTACAGGGACCAGCGCTAATTCATTATTAATTGTTAGGGATATTGTAGGTTACAGAGGCCTTTATGAGCGAGGCACTGTGAACCCCTCACCTCTATTCATGGGGCTCATGACGTCTCTAAGAATTGCATCATGCCTTGTGCTCTAGTCACCACCAGAGCTGCCATAAGAATTGTGCTAGTTTCCTGATGACTCTAAAACTCAATGGACTCTCATCTCCGTGCATCCTATCGGACATGATCTGCTGTACTGCATTCTAGGACATGTAGTGTTTGTATAGGATGCAGAAAAAACAATATCTTTCTCTGTGCGGGGGATTATGAGATCTCAGCTAAGCAGCGAGAATCTACAAGCACAATGCTGTCTGGTTCCATGTGGCAGCCTTCTTGCTGCAGCTTTAGGTGTGATTGGAGTAGATTATGTAACTTAAAGGGTCACTGTACCTTCACACAATTTAATTTAATTTAATAGAGAATGGTGTACCTAGCAAATTTCTAAATCTCGTCATTTAAAAAATCTGCCTGCATCCACCAGAAAAAAAGCTGTAAAGTCGTAGCCACTAGGGGTCTCACTTCCACCTAATTTGTAGTCCACTGCCTATTGTCAGGCTACATCTATCTGTAGTAACGGAGACACAGAAGATGGCTGAGAAGAAGTGGGGGCATGTCCGTGCTAGCTGAGATCCTGAGCCAGTAAAACAACTGCTTCTGAAGGTTATCGGAGCCTCCTGTGTGTCTGTAAGGGCTCGTACACACAAACGTGTGCTGCCCGTTGCCGTATTGTGGACCCCATTTGCGGCTCCGCAATACACAGGCACCGTGCCGTGTGCGCTCCGCATCACGGATGCAGACCCATTCACTTCAATGGGTCCGCAAATCCGGAGATGTGGAACGGAATCATGGAACGGAACACTACGGAAGCACTACGGAGTGCTTCCGTGGGGTTCTGTTCCATACTTCCTTTCCGCAAAAAGATAGAGCAAGTTCTATCTTTTTGCGGAACGGACGAATGCAGACCCATTCAAGTTGAATGGGTCTGGATTCATCCCGGCAGCCGCAAATTGCGGTCCCCAATGCACGGAACGGCCCACCTACGGCTGTGTGAATGAGCCCTAAGTGTGATTTCTACCTCCTTATCTGTTCTGTAAACTCCATAGCTGAAAGCAAACATAGTGGGAAGTAAGGGAAGGATAGCACAGCAGTACACTGCTGGCAGATTTCACAGAAGGGACACGCTCTCGCTTCTGAGTGAAATGCATCTAGCTGTGCAGCTGAAACAGGGAATAATAGGGAGTAGGGCTGAAAGAGATTTTAGGGAAGCCCAAAAGAGACCTGTTCCTGAACAGTTATTATTGTACAAAGAAGTGCAGCCTTTATGCAAACTTTTTTTTGAAAACCGAGGTACATTTGAAGATAAGGTAGAAGAAAGATCTACCGTAGTGCTGGCCTCAGGATGCCATTCCCAATAACGAAATGGAGCTTCTCCAGGTTTGAGGTGGGCCGATCTTCCAGCATGCTGTTACCCTGTAGTGTGGACTCTCCGTCATGGAGTCTTTTAGTGACCTGTTCAATATCAGTGGAGAGAAAATGATGTGAAAAGGAGGGATGAAGGGAATATGCTTACAGTCAGGGTCGTCTCTGAGGGTGTGGGGGTGCCTATAGTACTGGAGCTTCTGCAGACTGATATCCATCATAATGACAATGAAGATATTGGAGCTTGAATACTAACTAGAGGTAGCCACTGTGCCTGCTGAGTGGAGGATGGGGGTCCCCAGACTAGGTTGATCCCTGACCCTAATACCAACCCTAATGTGAATGTCCTCAAGCTCATCACTCCTCTCTCACCAATCAGCTGGTCAGGCTGCCCCCCATCTCCTGCATGAGACCCCTTCCTGATAGGAAGACCCTTGCTAGCACTTTGCACCTGGAGGTCTCTTCTTAGCACTTTGCACCAGGGGCACATGGGTCTCCTGCTAGCTCTTTGCATCAGGGGCACATGGGTCTCATGCTAGCTCTTTGCATCAGGGGCACATGGGTCTCCTGCTAGCTCTTTGCACCAGGGGCACATGGGTCTCCTGCTAGCTCTTTGCACCAGGGGCACATGGGTCTCCTGCTAGCTCTTTGCATCAGGGGCACATGGGTCTCCTGCTAGCTCTTTGCACCAGGGGCACATGGGTCTCCTGCTAGCTCTTTGCACCAGGGGCACATGGGTCTCTTGCTAGCACTTTGCATCAGGGGCACATGGGTCTCCTGCTAGCACTTTGCACAAGGGGCACATGGGTCTCTTGCTAGCACTTTGCATCAGGGGCACATGGGTCTCTTGCTAGCACTTTGCATCAGGGGCACATGGGTCGCATGTTAGTACTTTGCACCTGGAGCACATGGGTCTCTTGCTAGCACTTTGCATCAGGGGCACATGGGTCACCTGCTAGCACTTTGCACAAGGGGCACATGGGTCTCTTGTTAGCACTTTGCATCAGGGGCACATGGGTCTCTTGCTAGCACTTTGCATCAGGGGCACATGGGTCACCTGCTAGCACTTTGCACAAGGGGCACATGGGTCTCTTGTTAGCACTTTGCACAAGGGGCACATGGGTCTCTTGTTAGCACTTTGCACCTGGGGCACATGGGTCGCATGTTAGTACTTTGCACCTGGAGCACATGGGTCTCTTGTTAGCACTTTGCATCAGGGGCACATGGGTCTCTTGTTAGCACTTTGCATCAGGGGCACATGGGTCTCCTGCTAGCACTTTGCACAAGGGGCACATGGGTCTCTTGCTAGCAATTTGCATCAGGGGCACATGGGTCGCATGTTAGCACGTTGCACCTGGAGCACATGGGTCTCTTGCTAGCACTTTTGACCAGGGGCAGAAGGGTCTCTTGCACTTTCTGCAGTGCCCCAGAGGACTACTGCAAAGGCTAACAAATTTTAAAAGGGTTAATTTACTGTTACTGAGTTTAATGTTGGGATTTATTGTTAAAGCACTAGTAGCAATGTATGGGCAATATATGATTAATGGTCCATTCACACGTCCGCAAATGGGTCCGCATCCGTTCCGCAATTTTGGGTGCGGACCCATTCATTCTCTATGGGGACGGAATGGATGCGGACAGTAGCTCCGCAAAAGATAGAACATGTCCTATTCTTGTCCGCAGCTGCGGACAAGAATAGGCATTTCTATAGGGGTGCCAGGTGGGTGTGTTGTGGATCCGCAATTTGCGGGTCCGCAACACACTACGGACGTGTGAATGGAGCCTAAGGTCTGGATGCACTGTGGGTGCGTTGCGGCAAACCCGCGCAAGTAGGTACCCAATTGCAGTCAGTTTTGAGAAGAGGGAGAAGACCTACGTGAGCAAGCTCCTGAGAACCAGGCCAGAGAACCTTTATCTCTGAGGCTACAACTGCCAGAGGAGATACTTTATCGTCAGAGTACCCCCTGAAGATAGAGACCAGCCATCTTAGTAGGTCCATAACCATCATGGCCATGCAAGATAACATTAATTAATAATTTATCAATTAATAAATAATGTATTCGCTTGTTTATGGCATTAAAGGGCATCTGCCAGCAGTTTTGTCCCTATGACACTGGCTGACCTGTTACATGTGCCCTTGGCAGCTGAAGACATCTATGTTGGTCCCATGTTCATATGTGCCCGCATTGCTGAGTAAAAATATGTTTTTATATATGCAAATGAGCCTCTAGGAGCAACGGGGGCGTTGGCGTTACTGTCCTTAGAGGGAGAGTCGGGGAGTACTACTATTACCATCATTGTTGCTGCCCATACACAGCTATTGGAAGCGGACTATACTGTGATATACTTGTGAACTGTCTTTTTCCTGCTAGATGTACTACTACTCCCAACATTGATTAAGTAAAGAAAGAATATATCTATTGCAATCAATGGGCCTGATTATTAACTCCATCATCCAACCTACATCCGTACTCCTGTCTTGCATCCTACCACCACCTAAAATCAAGACCACCCCAAGTACATCAGACAGAAGCCCCAGAAAGTCAGGGAGAGCCTGGAGGTAAGAAAAGATGTGCCCTAAATTCACTGTGCTCGGCCTTGGGAGCGCTAATATGAGAACTGCCATCCTCTCTGCCCTGCACCTCCCCTCGCTGCATTTACACTAGGGTCACCCGTCTCTATTCATAACAGTTTGCACCAAAAGGGGTACCTGGAATGACATTCATTTGTTCCTGCCTCCTGACCTTTTGCCAGTGTCCCAGGCATCTACAGGGTCTACCAAGACCCCTGCTACAGGATGAAAATAACCCTCCACTTTGACATTTGTTTGGGGTATGACGTATAACCCAGAACTAGGACGAGAGGTTCTATATTAATTTGGAGGTCCCCTGTTCTCTAAACCAAAGAGTAGGATCCCTCTAGAACAGATCATTAAACAGACTGGGCCTCCTTGTCTCCTGTAACCTCAATACTTGTCCCACAGCTGGAGTTGGAGACCAGTGTCCTGTCCCAGTTTGGCTTTCAGGCTGGAGATTACTCTTTAAAACTAGGTATGACATATATAAGTGTAATCTCCTGATGTAGAGCACCTCCTCGGTTAACTTGGACTTCTTCTTCAAGGTCAGGGACACCAGCTTGTGGCGCACACTGTTCTTCTTCAGGCCGTCGATGTGAGCGCTCTACATAGAGGAGAAAAGATATCAAGAATGAATATTATTATATTCTATAGGGTCTGGGAGCTAAAGTTTCCTATCAACCACGTGTGAAGTGGAGCTCTAAGGGGACACCTAGGGGAGATAATAAATGTTTGAAGGAGATACACTTTGAAAATGGGCTCCACCTATTTGCAGGGTGCAACATAAAGAGAAAGATGTCACTGAACAGGCTTAAAAACATGGCCGCCCATCGCCATAGCTGTTCACAGGTTGTATCTGGTATTGCATCTTATCTCTATTAAAGTAAATGGCGCAGATCCGCAATACCACATACAAATTGCAGACAGGTGTGGCACTATTTTTGTAGGAAAGCACCATGTACAACCCCTTAAGAGGGATTGGACCATGTCACACGCTGGTGGCATATCTCCAGGATTTGCCACCTACTGTATCTCTAGAATAGGGGCCCCCAAAGTGAACAAGGGCGCACGTCCACCCTCTATTCACTTCTATAGGAGTGCTGAAAATAGCCGAGGCTACTTCCGAAAAGAGGAGAATGGAGAGGTAGCCGCACCATTCATTTCTGTAGGAGTTCTGGATATAGTTGAGCGCCTTCACTCTGCTCTTTTCGGAACTCCAATAAGAGTGAATGGAGAGCACGCCGCGCATTTCTGGTGCGCTCTCCTTTGCTTTGGGTGCTCTGTTCTAGAGATATCTGCGGGTCCTAGATGTGGGACCTGAACCTATCTGATATTGGGATATGCCACCAATATGTGAGATGGGCCAACCCCTTTATGTCTTGCTAATCAATTCTCATTTCCCATCATTCCCCCAATTCAGGAGCCAATCACCCTTGAGCTAAAGAGCTGAGTAGTCTGAGACAACTGCCCGACAACTCCACTGAAGCTGTGGTTGTTAGGCAGCTTGTCCCTAGCAACCATGGTGTCAGACAAAGATGTTGAGCTCAGAGATGGATTGGCATTGTGCTGACGGGAAAAAAACCCAGCATGGCACCAGTCAGGCCATGACATTTCTAATCTCAAGCTACAGTACATCATTTTTCAAAAAATTAAAAATAGGGCTATGTTCATAGCAGAAGAAAATTGAGCAGCTCCGTATAACACTCCTTCTCAAATATATGACTGACGTCAGCCAGTTCTGGGGTCCGCACGTCTTACCTCCCCCTCTCCTTGCACAGCCTGGAGCTCTCTCTTATACGTCTTTTTCCCCAGGGTTTCATAGATCTTTGTCATCACCGGGATCTTCTCGCTCCCGTCGCTCATGGCCGTGTGGTACTTTGGTTCCGGAAGGTCACCCATAAATCGGAGAATAGTGATCCAAACAGCGAGAGCAGCCTGGGAAATGAGCTCACAAGTATTAATTTTTCTCAAAAATAGTCAAAAAATACATTATAAAGTGAAAAAAAAAGTGATTATGCGGTGTAATTTGGCGTCAGGGGTGACAAGTACGACAGTCGTCAACAGTTTTTTTTGCGGACCATATGCAGAACCATTCACTTCAATGTGTCCGCAAAAAAAACAGAAGTTACTCCGTGTGCATTCCGTTTCCGTGTGTCTGCAAAAAAAAAGAACATGTCCTATTATTGTCCGCATTACGGACAAGGATAGTACTGTTCTATGAAGAGCCAGCTGTTCCGTTCCGCAAAATACGGAATGCACACGGATCTCATCCGTATGTTTTGCAGATCCGTTTTTTGCGGACCGCAAAATACATACGGTCGTGTGCATGAGCCCTAAGTGTGACATTTTATTTCAAGGAGTGAATATTACATACCAGCTGGTCGCCTTCATCTTCATGGTAGAGCAGGGGCTGCTTTAATGGTCTTCGGATGTAGGTGTTAGTGGTGGTTCCTTGGAAGTAAGTGGCTGCAAACTTTGCAAACTTATACTCGGAGAGATCTTCTTCTTCCTCCTCTGGGAGAGGCAGCGCCTGATCCAAATCCTCCTCCACCATTTCTCCCTGGGTTCGCTCCAGATCCTGGGAGATGGGAACAGGAAGAAAGTGTTTCGATCTATGGTTTGGTTTGATGGGTCCGCCATATGTTGGTCCAGAAACCCCAATTACCTGCAGGCAGCAAATGACCTACCACCGAAACATGCGACACAATTAGGAGAAAACACTGCATTGTACCTCAAAACCTGTTGGCGCCTGCCCTTCCTGCCCGGGCAGTGATGATGTGGTACCAAGAAAGCCGAACATTTTGTCCACCATATCAGAGTCGTTGACCGGTTCATTTCTGGCTTTTTCCATCTTTTCCAGCAGTTCCTTCTTCCTACGAGCTTCCTCCTTCTCCCTCACCTCCCTCTCTGCATCTTCACGGGCCAGCTGGGCCAGGCGCTCCTAGTGACAGAGGGGTAGAGGCCCATCAGACCTCAAGCATCAATATGGATGAGTAGATAGGACCTATGTGATATGTGGGAATTTTGGCCTTTTTTACATGGTGGCGACCAGTTTTCCAGGTTACGAATCCCATAAAGCATTGTGTAATTTGTATCTGTGATGGAGCTGGAACTGCATACAAGTAGGCAATATTCCGATTACTGGGTCACTGAGTTTTGGTGAAACTTTCATACGTCATAAGGATATATCAAAGTTTATGATCATAGGAAGAGCAGGCTACTGGGGGGCAGCCATTTCTTTGTTGTGGTAGCCTAAGTCCCACTAAAGGATCCAAGGCTATCACAGCAATAGTTCCTATGGAGCCATCTTCATAGAAACCTACTGTATGTCCCATACGCTGCAATGGTAATTCATTGCAGTCTATGGGACAAGCGATCTAACGATCTCATGTTCAAGTCCCCTAAGGGGACTTAAAATATGTGTGGGGAAAAAAAGTAAAAAAAAAGTTTTTAAAAGTATAAAAAATAAATATATAAAAATTCTAATCACTCCCCTTCCACCATAATAAAAATAAAAAAACTATAAAAAAATAAAGATTGAAGAACTATTCCAGCATAAGAGAACTGTGTATGTAGGACCACCATGGAGTATGTCGGTATGATACCACCTGATACTTCCAGGCTCATTCTATAAGACTCCTTACTTGGTGCTTCTTTTCTGCTTGCTGTTTGGCTTTCTTCGCGCTCATCTCCTTCTTCAGGCGTTCTTCTTCAGCAAGGCGCAGCTTTTCGGCTTCCAAACGCCGGTGATACTAAAACAGGAAAAAGAACAATATTAAAGGCCGTTCTGAGAGGGTCTCTTTACCGGCCCCTCTGTAATGTGAGAAGACTGTTGGTATTCTCAGGTGTCTTCTGCTCTGATAATAGTGGAATCTAATATATAAAGCTGAGTGTATGTATGTATGTATGTCCGCTAAAGGAATCCGCACCGTCGCATTTACAATCATCAAATTTGGCACACAGGTACATCAGGTGTCCGGGAAGGTTTTAGACCAGGTCACAGCTCTCTAGCACATACCGTTCCTGAGATATTCCCCCAAAAATGCGAATATGGCACATCACATGACCTACATTAGCCAATACAAGCCTGCAGGTCTTTCTCTTCATATCCCAAATGCCATACACACGGTCACATGTCTGTTATCAGCCAATAGAAGCTCGCAGGTCCTTAGTCTCCACATGCACACAGTTTTATACCAGGTTTCCAAAAAAAAACAGCCATTTTTCTTCACTGCTGCAGGTCAGCTTTAAAGGGGCAGGGCGCTGTGGATGACACTGTTTAAGGGAGCGGAGTGCTGTGGAGGTCGCAGTTCAGGGGCAGGTTGGGTGGCCATTCAGGAAAACCTTTAAAAGACAAACTTAAAAACCCCTCCCCAGGTCCCGATAAGCCATGCCCCCCGACCTGGTTAGGCCATGCCCCCCCCCCCCCCCCACTCTGCAGCTGACGGATATTGAAATAATTAAGGTAAAAAACAACTTCTGTCAGCTGCAGGGGTGGGAGGGAGGGTGACTTTCTCCCTGCAGCTCACTCTCAGACAGCACAGTGCTGCTGTCTGAGAGTGAGCTTTTCAAAAGGACATCCCTGTGTCTGTCCAGGTCCTGCACCGGACGGTGGACAGGGAGTCTGAAAGCTGGACGGTCCGGCCTAAAACCGGACCTCTGGCTACCCTAGGGGCAGGCTGCTGTGGAGGTCACAGTTAAGTGGACGGTCCACTATGGAAGTCAGTGTTAAGGGGAAGATTGCTGTAGAGGCCACTGTTAAGGGGACGGGGTGTTGTGGAAAACACTGTTAAGAAAATGGGGTACTGTGGAGGTCACTAATAAAAGGGGCAGCCGCTGTGGAGGCCAGTGTTAAGGGGGCGGGATGCTGTGTAGGCCACTGTTAAAGGGGCGGTCACTGTGGAGGTCTCTGTTAAGGGGGCAGGGAACGGTGGAGGTCACAGTTAAGGGGACGGTCCGCTATAAAGGTCAGTGTTAAGGGGCGACATGCTGTAGAGGTCACTGTTAATGGGGTGGGGTGTTGTGGAATTCACATTTTAAGGGAACTGAGCTCTGTGGAGGTCACTGTTAAATGGGCAGTTGCTGTGGAGGTCTCTGTTAAGGGGGCTGGGAATAGTGGAGGTCAGTTAAGGAGACTGTAACCTATGGTCAATGTTAAGGGGGCAGCGGGTGGGGTGCTGTAGAACTCACTGTTAAAGGGGCAGGCTGCTGTAAAGGTCAAAGTTAAGGGGGTGGGCTGCTGTGGAGGTCCCATTTTAAGGGCACAGGGCACTGTGGGGAGGGGCAGTGTTAAGGGGTGGGGGGCTGTGGATGTCACTGTTATAGTGGATACTGTCGATATCTTTTAACGACACACACAAACATGAAATTAAATAGATTAAATATACCCGAGGGTCCTTCAGCTATAAAGGCAGTTGTAGAAAACGAATAATATAAGATTCTATGACAAAGCCATTAAGCGCCTCGTACTGATGTCAGTGTGTCGGTATGAGTCCTAGGGGGCGTCCCTGTGAGCCCCCTGAGCACTGGATGATCCTCCATCCCACCCTACGTCAGCGCTGACTTTCTCATACCTCTCCTTTAAGGCGCTTGTAAAGTCTTCTGGCGATCATCCCCCTGGAATAGGCCTGAATGGTATAAACTGCCCACAGTCGGTGTCGGAAAGCCCTTCGGACCAGGTACCCTCGGCACCGTGATTGGAAATGGCTGATCCGCTGGCGAACAATATGGTACTGCTGGCAAAGTCTTCTGGAGCGGTAGAGCGCCTGAAGCCTCAGAAAGCCTATTTTCATCTGGTCAAAAGAGATAAAACTATAAGAATGTGGTCTTAGAATTTTTTTTTTTAACGCTGCAACTTTCTATTTCATTTCCTTACCTGTTTTCGAGATCTCTGCTTGCTGTCAGTGAATTGAAACATTTTTATTTATACCAAGAGACTCCAAAATCTGACTTTGTTCTGCTCATACAGTGACACATTGTAAAGAGCTGGACAGGTTTTCAGCCATCAAGAATGATTTAATTCATTTACAGCAAGCAGAGATCCTGCTTGATAAAACTGAAGATCCAGTTGCGGTCACATGTTGAGGAAGACTCAGTTTTGGTGGGAAATGGCATACGAAATGGTAGCACAGATCAGGGCTCACAGTGAGGTCCATGGGTGTCTATGGGTAACTCGTGTAAATAATGCACGGCGTCCATATGTTCCCGGGATGGCGGCTGCTGCATCCTCTACTGCACAGGCATTGAAAGCACTCAGCACCGGCAAAGATACGGGATGGCCATAGCTTTCCAATATGGCAGCTGTGTCCCCTGTGGCTCAAATACATGCAGCAGAACGTCCTGTATTTGCGCCTGCGCTGGACACCTTCAGCGCTTGCGCAATAGAATATGCAGCCGCCATCTTGGAAACCTGTGGACGCCTAATATTGTTTACAAGGGTAACTCATGGACACCAGGGGGCTAAGGTAAGCCACGTATGTCATTACAAAAACACTGTTAATCCACAAAAGTTGGCAAATATTTTTGCTGAATTTTGAGTTTTCTGCAGCATTTTTTTAGCGGGAATTATTAAACACGGTGCAGACATGTTTTTTTTTCTGTAGTGTCATTTTTTCTTCTTGCATTTTTTGGGTCAACAGCATTTTTTTTTTAAATCATCCGATTTTGGGCTTATTTTTTGGCGTATTTGTGCCATAGACATCCATTGTTTTTTTCCCCTGAAAAAAAATTCTACAGCCAAGAGGAAGTGACATCAGAGGGCGGTATCTACTCCCACCCATAGCACAATGCAAAATTACTGATACCCCCACCCATAGTGACTATTTTTGGCGTCATGTATAACGGAACCAAATGGAACCGTTATTTGTCCCCATAGACCTGTATTAGGACGGAGCAAAACTGAATGCCTCTTAAAGGCTTCCATTTTGAATTCCGTCCTAACATTCCATCATATTCCGTTATATCTCAGTCACAATGGAACCTATAACGGAATTCCATAACGCAAATGCAAACCCGCCCTTACTTTGTTTTTTAAATGACATCAGAGGGCGTACATACTTATCTGTTTAAAGCCCTTCTGTCAGCAGATCTGTCCCTAGGACACTATCTGACCTGTTACATGTGCGCTTGGCAGCTGACGGCATCTGTGTTGGTCCCATGTTCATATGTGTCCGCATTGCTGAGAAAAATTATGTTTTAACAGGGGTGCATCACTAATGAGGCCAGGTGAGGCAATTGCCTCAGGCGGCAAGACCTAGAGACAAGTGAGGGCAATAGTAGGCCTGTGGGAATATCTCTCTATATTCAACTGTATCACAGTATGCCTTAAACATACTGTTGGGCGCCGTTTAAATTTTCGGCTCAGGCAGCAAAAAGGCTGGATGCACCCCTGTGTTTTAATATATGCAAATTAGCCTCTAGGTGCAACAGGGGCATTGCCATTACTCCTAGAGACTCTGCTCTCTGCAACTGCTGCGTCCTCTGCACTTTGATTGACAGGACCATTAGGGTGAACATGATCACACCTGGTCCTGACTTCTCCTAAAGTAAAATCAAAGTGCAGAAGGTGCGGCAGAGAGAGCAGGTGAGGGACTACGGCTCAGACACCCATCACCTAAGATCACATTCAGGCGAGACCAACTCACAGCCTACATTACATAGTGGACACTTTTATCCACATGTTAGCCTGAAATTCAGGAGAGAGACATCGGCAAGATATCATACCAGAGGTGCCATTATCTGTGACTTTGTCAGCCACCGTTCCTCATCATCTGGGAAGAAAAATTGCACTATATGCAACTACTGCTGGATGTACTACAACTCCTATTTTGCACAGTAAAGAGAGACTTTCATTCTTCTACTTCTGGCCTGATTCCTTATACCACCTTTCCACTGCACTGATCCCGAGGGAGCAATGGCCTGCGGGAGTACACTGAGACACATCATCTCATCAGGGCCACTACCACTCCCATCCTCTGCACCAGATCCTCAGGGGCTCACTGCAATGGCGGGAGGGCAATTAAAGGGAAAATTGAAAGAATCTGACTCAGTTATTGTCCACCTCTTCCTCCATCGTGTAAGCTTACCACAGAGTAGTTTCTTCTGCAGTTGTATCCTCTCCAGTATCTCTGGATCATAAGAACCGATTTTCTAACTTTTACAAAGTTGGACCTGGAAATAAATAAAAAAAATGGATTCAATCCAAAGTATTGCTATTCTAAAGAGCCATGGCGAAATGTAGGGGTCACACGTGGGCAGCTCCGGGTCAGGGTGTCTGAGGAGGTCCCTCTGCTACATAGGAAAACACACACTTGATCATTTTTGAAGGGATGTCCCAAGGGGATATGTAGGTGCAGTGCACCACCACAATTTTTCCATCATCAACACACCCTTTTATCAGGCCACGCCCCCTTATTAGACAAACCACGCCCCTGTTGTGCAGTGCTCCACCCCCTCTCACACTAAAAGCCTGTCTGCTACATGGGAAGACACAGCCTTGATCCTTTTTGAAATGAGGGCTCTGGGAGACATGTAAGTGCACCGCCAAAATCTTTTTGCATCAGCGCGCTCTTCTAGCAGGTCAAGGACCCTTAGAACACAAACCACGCCCCATTGTACAGAGCTCCACCCCCTTTTATATGGCAGTCTACCCCATGTCAACCTGAACCATGCTCCTCAATGCATTTTGGGCACTTGGCTGGGTCTGATGATGTAATATCCCAGCAGCACCACATACAGGTAAAGTACATGGAGGACTTCTGTCCAGAAGAAAGCAGCCCTCCGTGGTGCACCTGGGAGAAAGTTCCTCCTTTTTGCGAGAGCCCCCCAGTTCTTCCAGTAGAGTTGGCATGTAGGAGATGAAACCAGTATTCCGAATATCGCATCGTAGATTTTGTATTAGGGCCCAGGAGCTTCTACACCTCGGGAGCCACCTCACCTGTCCTTGAAGCCCCGCACCACCTTCTGGATGAGGATGACTTTGTCGGTGATGGCTCTGTCTCTTTCAATCTCCAGCAGCATATCATGGTGGTCCTGTAATACAGAACAATAGTGATGCTGAGGTTCCCCCACACTGAGCGATGTGTAAGTAATAACCCCCCCCCCCCAATGGAAAATAGAGTCCACACCACTGATTCTAATCCACTGCCATCATTATAAATGAGCACGACTGGCCCACCTCAACAATCATGTCAAAGTCCCCAACATTTTACCCTGTGATGTGGAAATACGGACCCTGCACCCCCTCGCAACACACACCGCTAACCCCATCTTTTGACCAATGACTCGCATCTCCCTAAACGCTTGCCTATGACTGATATAAAAATACTAAGCTGCCCCCCCCCCACTAAAATTTGCAGAAATACTAATGTAACACCCCAGAGTTGTGTTACTACACTCCTCTACCCCGCTACTATCTTCCAAGAGCCTTTATACTGATATTTGATGTTATGCAAGCGGGTGTGGACCTACTGCGCTACTGACTGGGTATACTACGGAGGGGCGTAACTAAGCAGCTACCTGGTATTCACTAGAGCCCCTGATGGTGGGGATAGGCTTGGGCCGTAGAGTAGCTGCCAGGTGTCACTCCAGAGTAGTCCCCAAGTCAGTGGCAGCTGACAAGGTGGTCAGAGTACTCTGTGCAAGCACCGAGGGGACGTACGAGGCCTGGAGGTACGGGTCAGGACAGGCGGCAATCAAGCAAATTCAGCAAACAAGATCCGAGGTCAGGGGCAGGCAGCAAACAGGCAAAGTCCATAAACGAAGTCCGAGGTCAGAGGCAGGCGGCAGAAAGCAAAGTCCAGGAGTACAATAGCAGGATTCGGTACACAGGAAGGCAGACAAGATAAACACCTTTGCACAGGGGCTAGACACTGTGGTAGGAAGTGCCTTTAAATACCTGCTGCAATCCAGCCATAGGCTGCTGAGACAGAGGGCGTGTGTGTGCTGCCTCTTAGGTGAAGAGAGACACAACCATGCAAGCTTCAACACTAATGCAAGTCTCCAGCAGGAAGGAACATATGTAGTAGAAGCAAGTTGTTGCCCATGTTTGTCAGCAGGACGACAGGAGGAAAAAGAGGGAGCCTGCCGCCCGTGCCTGCGGTTAGGAGCAGCGGCGCCGGCACAGACTGCAGGCCTAACATCTGATATGATTTTGCTCATGTCTTCCACAAATGTACATACAAATCTATGTTAAATGCAATTGTTCATGTAATTTGCTTGGTTACCAGTAGGTGGCAGCAACCCATTGGCAAGTACACGTCACAGTTTAGTGAATCTAAGCTGGAATGGTTTATTCCAGCTTAGCTCCCCCTCTGGGGAGAGGTGGGCTGGTCCCATATCTTGCAGCATGGGTGGAGAAGGAATTTTAGTCAGTGTAGCCTCCCCCCTGCTAGGGGAAGGCTGTGTAATAGTGTCCAGGTGACCCCTTCTTAGGGAAGACAGCATGGACCTAGTCTCGGCTGAGACTTGGCCATATACCCAGTCTGAGCACCTTCAGCTCTGCTGGATGAGGAAAGCAAAAAACTACAGACAAACGCCAGAGTTCCAGGAAAAAAGCATCCCCTGAGAATCCATCTGTGAGATAAGTCCAGAGACCTAGGAAAAGCTAGTCTGTTCCCATAGAGCAGAAGGTACAGATAAGTGCAGAAGCTAACCCTGCCGCAGTTACAGAGCTACTAAGCAGACATTTATCCTGCAAGCTCCACATTTAAAGCAGAAGTACTCATTTCTGCCAATGATTGCCAAAACCTGCTGGGACCAAGAGACCAAAGCTGTATACTGTTTGGATGCAAGTTATTCCACGTAAAGCAACTTTTGAACTTCATCTAAAGGTCTGGACATCATTTATTCGGACAAGTTCCTCTATTACTCCTACTATCACTACACTCAAATTTATTGCAAGTGAGCCAGGAGTCCAGCCGTACCCAGGTAGGAGACACCGTGACACAACTAACATCAAGCTATAGAGACAATATAGGCCATTACACCACTCTGGCATTCCTAATCTGGGACGTGCGCTATAACACCTTGGAAGGGCCCTGGGATAGTACCCTGCGCACGCTGCAATTGGTGTCACGACAAATACAGGATATATTATCCACCTGACCCGACCACTGCACTAAATGTGGCGTCACCGAACCCGTTCCTGGTCACTGCACTAACACCCCCTTATACTGCTTGCTGATGACTATTATACAAAATACTGACAACCCCTCCTATAGTGTTTGTCAGTAACCAATTGTGAAATCCTGACACCCCCACCAATAGGGCTTGTCCATGACCAATGCAAAAACACTGACACTTTCACCCATAGTGCTTGTCTATGACCTCTGCAAAATATTAACACCCCCACATACAGTAATCGTCTATGACCAATGTAAAAATACTGACACCTCCACCCACAGCGCTCGTCTATGATCAGTGCACAAATACTGATAGCCTTGACCATTTGTCTATGTCCAGTGGATAAACGGTGATGTCTCTTCTTCCCCCACCCACCAATATTCTATGACTGAAGTAGACACCTTGGCTCGCTCCACCACAGTGCCTGATTATATGTAGAAGTATTAGCACCCTGCCATCACGTGACCAATTCAGAAATACTGGCACACCTTCATATGCAGAGCTCTTGGATGGACCCGGCCCACAGGTCCTGTTTTTCTACACATGTCAATGTTATGGACTGTCCACCCAGAGGTTCTCTCCATTTCCTGCCGGGGAAACCTCAATTTCCTGCAAGTGTTTCCTCCAGGACTGACGGCTGCAGGGCCCCGATAGAAAACATTAGAGAGGATCCTGATCTGAATAAACTCCACAATGGGTTTTGTGGGCAGGATAGCTGGAAAATGGACATGAACAAAAACCTGAAGTTCTCTTCTGGAACTGTCAGATTGATTGAGAATTCATTACTATGCAGAACCCTCCAGAGTGCCCACCAAAAATGCCCCTAGAGTACATGACAGAGATGCCTCCAGATTCTTCCCGCTGTCCAAGCCATCAATATCCTTATACAGTGTCCCAACCTTAGGCACTCTAGGGGGCATCTGTGGCAGGCTCCTTGAGGTTCTTCTAAGGTTGGCACACTGCACTGATGGCTTGGACAGTGGGAAGAATCAGGAGGCATCTATGGCAGGTATTCTAGGGGCATCTTTGGTGGGCACTCTCAGAGGCATCTGTGGCAAGCACTCTAGGGGCATCTGTAGCAGGCTATTTGAGGTTCCTCTGACACAAATGTCTTGTAGAATGCCTGCCACAGATTTCCCCCCAGGGGGCCTTCCATAGATACCTCCCCAGACCCCAAGATTCTCTGCCACAGATTCCCCCAGGGGGCCTGCCACAGATACCTCTCCAAGAGTCTCTGCAACAGATGCCCCCAGAGTGCCTGCCACAGATGTTCCCTACAGTTCCCACCACAGATGTCGCTAGAATGCATGCCACAGATGCCCTCTAGTCTCAGAGTGTCTGTCACAGATGCCCCCAGAGTGTCTGCCACAGATGATCCCTAGACTGCCTACCACAGATGCCCCCTAGAGTTCCCTTCACAGATGCCCCCTAGACTGCCTACCACAGATGCCCTCTAGAGTTCCCTCCACAGATGCCCCCTAGAGTTCCCTTCATATATGCCCCCTAGAGTTCCCTTCACAGATGCCCCCTAGAGTGCCTGCCACAGATGCCCCTTGTACTGAAAGACACTAATGCCCCCTGGAGTGCCTTCTACCAATACCCCCCCAAGAGAGCATGCCTCTGATGTTCCCTGGCCTAGGCTACCCACCACAGATGCCCCTTCTCAGCCTCAGATATCCCTCGAGAGTGCCTGTCTTAGATGCCCCCAGAGGGGCCACCATGGATTTCATCTAAAAAATCAGCTATAATACCACAGGTTGGTGGAGTTAGAAGCCTTTGAGAATACATTTGGGGACCTTTTATGTATATACCGGTGACTCACCATTTTTAAAAAATCATGAACACATATTAACCCCTGCTGACTGCAACATTAAAGGGGGTTGTCCAGGATTAGAAGAACATGGCTGCTCTCTTCCAAAACAGCCCCACCACTGTCCCTGTCCATAGGCTTTGTCTGCTATTGCAGCTCTGTTCCATTGGAGTCAATGGGGCAGAACTGCAATACCACACACAACCTGTGCACAGGGGAGGTGCTGTTTTTGAAAGAAAGCGTCCATGTTCTTCTAATCCTGGACAACCCCTTTAACCAGTATTGGTACTCATCGCTGATTCTGCTTCCACTACCTGTGTGATGTGATAGTGGTCTCAGAAAGTACTCCGTAGCTGCACCCGATGCAGATCCCTGGTGGCAGACATGGTGTCCCATATAAAACCTGCTACCAGTTCTAACATTATACTCGGCTCCAGCATGAAAGTCCCAGCCCTGTGTCTCTTGTGTGGTTTGTACAGGATTTTGGGCTACATCAACACTGTCATACGGTAAGAATGTCTTTGTTGCCCATAGCAACCCATCAGAGCTCAGCTGCCATAGTAACCCATCAGAGCTCAGCTGCCATAGCAACCCTTTAGAGCTCAGCTTTCATAGTCAGCAAACAGAGCTCAGCTTCCATAACAACTAATTAGAGCTCAGCTTCCATAGCAACCAATCAGAGCTCAGCTTCCATAGCAACCAATCAGAGCTCACCTTCCATAGCAACCAATCAGTGCTCAGCTTCCATAGCAACCAATTAGTGCTCAGCATCCATAGCAACCAGAGCACAACTTTCATAGCAACCTATCAGAGCTCAGTTTTCATAGCCGCCAATCGGAGCTCAGCTTTCATAGCCACCAATCAGAGCTCAGTTTTCTTAGCCACCAATCAGAGCTCAGCTTTCATAAAAACCCATCAGAGCTCAGCTTTCTTAGCAACCTTTCATAGGAACCAATCAGAGCTCAGCTTTCATAGCGACCAATCAGAGCTTAGCTGGAAGCAGACAGCGCCATATATAATGTAGTGGACGTGAGGGGTACTGCAGCTCAGCACTTGTCATGGATCTATGTAGAGAATCGTGTCAGACGTGGCCTCTCATATGAAGTCTGGTAACTTGGCACCAAGCCCATCATCACGTGATCTGCCCAGCTTCCTATGTGCTTGTCCAATGCTGGAGGTTAGGAGCCCGGGCTCCTCATGGCTCGTCCCTCACCCATAATTTATAATCCCGGAACACGATGATGAATACCTTTAAGAAAATCTTGGTTTTGCCAATCTGCCAGTCGCCATCCTTGCCCAGCACACGCTCCGCTATACGTTGACCTGTCCCCCGCAGATCCCCCTAGAGAGAAAAAAATTAGGAAAAAAATTAGGAAAAAGGAATTGACTCTTTTTTTTTTATAATTTATAATCTTGTAAATTTTTTTTTTTTTTTTTTGTTGATTTTTTTTATTTCTGGATTCAGGCAGGATGTGAGGTTTACGGGTGAGGCTGGCGATGTTCCTGGCACACTCCATGTTTTTCCCGTATGACACACGGTACGGGATGATGTGCGTATTTGTTTGGTAAAGTGGGTGGATGATGGGAGTTGGTCACTGTTTTGCTATCTCCACTGTGCAGTCTGAGATGGATGATGGGACTTCAGTCTACAGTCTTTACTGCTTTACCATGGCGGAAACCATGACTTTTTTCTCTCTTTCCTATTAGACCGCTAATCCCCCTCCTCAAATGATTCCATAATCCTCACCCTGGACTATGCTCTGCCCATTGACTACTTTACCCCCCCCCCCCCCCCCCCCCCCATGTAATTTCTCTTGCCCCGGCTTTCTTCCGGAGCACCACCATTGACCAGAGAAAATTGTGGTTTGGCATAAAATGTCAGTCAGCTCCTGCAAAAGCCATTCAAATTATATCATGCAATGACATTAAAGTCCTACGCCAGGTCCAGTTCCCCTTTTGTGATGACACAGGGGTTCCGGAAGATAACATATGTTCTTTTCCCCTATACCTGTGTTGTTGAAACACTGTACAACTACAAGCCCCACCATGCTACACACTGCAGGTTTTCTCTCCCTAGAGATAATACCTGTTTGTAAGCAGGCTTCACCCCCGGCATTAACACACGATAACGGTCCACAAACTCCACAAACGTATAGCGTATGGGGTACCCAGCTCTGCGGATGCGAATGGTCTCCATCATTCCCGAGTACCTCAGCTGACGGATGCACAGCTCTCTGTCAAACAGCTGCCGGAGAACAAGGAAATGGTTAGCACAAGAAACAGAGGATTCTGGGAAAGCTAGGTGGAAAACAATATGGCTGCCATTACCGCTCCCAAAAGTGTTGTCACCCAGCTTTCCAGGCTCCTGAATATCAATATGTGCATTGTATCCTCCCTCTCAACCATCTCATTGCAGATCTAATGTTGGGACCACCTCCTGGACACTGCCCATGAAGGAACCACCTCCTGGACACTGCACATGAAGGGACCACCTCCTGGACACAGAACATGAAGGGACCGCCTCCTGGACACAGAACATGAAAGGACCACCTCCTGGACACTGCCCCCGAAGGGACCGCCTCCTGGGCACAGAACATGAAGCGACCGCCTCCTGGACACAGAACATGAAGGGACCACCTCCTGGACACAGAACATGAAGGGACCACCTCCTGGACACAGAACATGAAGGGACCACCTCCTGGTCACTGTACATGAAGGGACCGCCTCCTGGACACAGAACATGAAGGGACCACCTCCTGGACACAGAACATGAAGGGACCACCTCCTGGACACAGAACATGAAGGGACCACCTCCTGGGCACAGAACATGAAGGGACCACCTCCTGGACACAGAACATGAAGGGACCACCTCCTGGGCACAGAACATGAAGGGACCACCTCCTGGACACTGTACATGAAGCGACCGCCTCCTGGGCACAGAACATGAAGGGACCACCTCCTGGACACTGTACATGAAGGGACCACCTCCTGGGCACAGAACATGAAGGGACCACCTCCTGGACACTGCACATGAAGGGACCACCTCCTGGACACTGTACATGAAGGGACCACCTCCTGGACACAGAACATGAAGGCACCACCTCCTGGACACAGAACATGAAGGGACCACCTCCTGGACACAGAACATAAAGAGACCGCCTCCTGAACAATGCACATGAAGGGACCACCTCCTGGACACTGCACATAAAGGAACCACCTTCTGGACACTGCACATGAAGGGACCGCCTCCTGGACACTGCAAATGAAGGGACCTCCTCCTGGACACTGCACATGAAGGGACCACCTCCTGGACACTGCACATGAGGGGACCACCTCCTGGACACAGAACATAAAGGGACCACCTCCTGAACAATGCACATGAAGTGACTGCCTCCTGGACACTGTACATGAAGGGACCACCTCCTGGACACTGTACATGAAGGGACCACCTCCTGAACAATGCACATGAAGGGACCGCCTCCCGGACACTGTACATGAAGGGACCACCTCCTGGACACTGCACATGAGGGAACCACCTCCTGAACAATGCACATGAAGGGACCGCCTCCTGGACACTGTACATGAAGGGACCACCTCCTGGACACTGCACATGAGGGGACCACCTCCTGGACACTGTACATGAAGGGACCACCTCCTGGACACAGAACATAAAGGGACCACCTCCTGAACAATGCACATGAAGGGACCGCCTCCTGGACACTGCACATAAAGGAACCACCTTCTGGACACTGCCCATGAAGGGACCGCCTCCTGGGCACAGAACATGAAGGGACCACCTTCTGGACACTGCACATGAAGGGACCGCCTCCTGGACACTGCACATAAAGGAACCACCTTCTGGACACTGCCCATGAAGGGACCGCCTCCTGGGCACAGAACATGAAGGGACCACCTCCTGGACACTGCCCATGAAGGGACCGCCTCCTGAACACTGCCCATGAAGGGACCGCCTCCTGAACACTGCCCATGAAGGGACCGCCTCCTGAACACTGCACATGAAGGGACCACCTCCTGGACACTGCCCATGAAGGGACCGCCTCCTGAACACTGCCCATGAAGGGACCGCCTCCTGAACACTGCCCATGAAGGGACCGCCTCCTGAACACTGCACATGAAGGGACCACCTCCTGGACACTGCCCATGAAGGGGACCGCCTCCTGGGCACAGAACATGTAGGGACCGCCTCCTGGGCACAGAACATAAAGGGACCGCCTCCTGGACACTGCACATAAAGGGATCGCCTCCTGGTCATTGTCCAGTACCCCAAGTGTAGGTATCAGCTATAGTACTTGGTGTCAGGTAGGTGCACCCCGCTCTAAGGGGAGACTCTGAATATAATCCAGCACAGATCACCTCATCAGTCTGCCATTTAATTATATGGGTACACATTATATCTGTATAACACTGCTATCATGACACGTTCCTGATCCATCTCATCTACCCACACTACAGTATGTCACCTCCAGCAGCACCCTGCTTGTTCACGGTTTCCTGGTGCAAGCAGATTTTTCTCTACACCGTCCAGAATTAAAACAACATAAAACAGCAAAAAATGTCCCGAATGTCTATAACACGGGATGTACAGACGCTGACACGGGCCCCAACATCACTGTTTCTGGGCAGCAGATCGTCCGGTGTAAACTGAGAGCTGCTACCCAGAAACAATGAATTTGTATGGGAATGAGCGAATACACCAGCGATCATTCATCCCCATACAATCACTTAACGGAGAGCTTGTTCCCAAACATTTCCTGCACATTCTGCCAGTGTAAAGGAACAGCTAGGCCTGGATACACACAGGGAGTTAGAGATGGTCAGAAATCATACATTATGGGCTGTGCTTGTCAATATTATGGGGGCACTGTGGATGTCACTGCTATGGGGACACCGTGGATGTCACTGTTATAAGAGCACTGTGGATGTCACTGCTATGGGGGCACTGTGGATGTCACTGCTATGGGGGCACTGTGGATGTCACTGCTATGGGGGCACTGTGGATGTTACTGTTATGGGCGCACTGTGGATGTCACTGCTATGGGGACACCGTGGATGTCACTGTTATAAGAGCACTGTGGATCTCACTGCTATGGGGGCACTGTGGATGTCACCGTTATGGGGGCACTGTGGATGTCACTGCTATGGGGGCACTGTGGATGTCACTGCTATGGGGGCACTGTTGATGTCACTGCTATGGGGGCGCTGTGGATGTCACTGCTATGGGGGCACTGTGGATGTCACTGTTATGTGGCGCTGGGGCTGTCACTGTTATGGGAGATCTCTGGATGTCACTGTTATGGGGGGCTGTGGCTGTCACTGTTATGGGGGCACTGTGGGAGTCACTGTTATGGGAGATCTCTGGATGTCACTGTTATAGGGGCGCTGTGGCTGTCACTGTTATGGGGGCGCTGTGGCTGTCACTGTTATGGGAGATCTCTGGATGTCATTGTTATGGGGGCGCTGTGGATGTCACTGTTATGGGGGCTCTGTGGATGTCACTGCTATGGGGGCGCTGTGGATGTCTCTGTATGGGGGCACTGTGGATGTCACTGTTATCGGAGATCTGTGGATGTCACTGCTATGGGGGCGCTGTGGATGTCACTGTTATGGGGACACTGTGGATGTCACTGTTATGGGAGATCTCTGGATGTCACTGTTATGTGGCGCTGTGGCTGTCACTGTTATGGGGGCGCTGTGGATGTCACTGTTATGGGAGATCTCTGGATGTCACTGTTATGGGGGCGCTGTGGATGTCACTGTTATGGGGGCACTGTGGATGTCACTGTTATGGGGGCGCTGTGGATGTCACTGTTATGTGGGCACTGTGGATGTCTCTGTTATGTGGGCACTGTGGATGTCTCTGTTATGGGGGCACTGTGGATGTCACTGTTATGGGGGCGCTGTAGATGTCACTGTTATGGGGGCACTGTGGATGTCACTGTTATGGGAGATCTGTTAATGTCACTGCTATGGGGGCACTGTGGATGTCACTGTTATGGGAGATCTCTGGATGTCACTGTTATGGGGGCGCTGTGGATGTCACTGTTATGTGGCGCTGTGGCTGTCACTGTTATGGGAGATCTGTGGATGTCACTGTTATGTGGGCACTGTGGATGTCACTGTTATGGGAGATCTGTGGCTGTCACTGTTATGGGGGCACTGTGGATGTCACTGTTATGTGGGCACTGTGGATGTCACTGTTATGGGGACACTGTGGATGTTACTGTTATGTGGCGCTGTGGCTGTCACTGTTATGGGGACACTGTGGATGTCACTGTTATGGGAGATCTCTAGATGTCACTGTTATGGGGGCGCTGTGGATGTCACTGTTATGGGGGCGCTGTGGATGTCACTGTTATGGGAGATCTGTGGATGTCACTGTTATGGGGACACCGTGGATGTCACTGTTATAAGAGCACTGTGGATGTCACTGCTTTGGTGGCGCTGTGGACTTAAATGTTATGGGGGCGCTGTGGATGTCACTGTTATGAGAGATCTCTGGATGTCACTGTTATGGGGGCGCTGTGGATGTCACTGTTATGGGGGCGCTGTGGATGTCACTGTTATGGGGGCGCTGTGGATGTCACTGTTATGTGGACACTGTGGATGTCACTGTTATGGGGGCACTGTGGATGTCACTGTTATAGGGGATCTGTGGATGTCACTGTTATGGGGGATCTGTGGATGTCACTGTTATGGGGTCTCTGTGGATGTCACTGTTATGGGGGCGCTGTGGATGTCACTGTTATGGGGGCGCTGTGGATGTCACTGTTATGGGGTCTCTGTGGATGTCACTGTTATGGGGGGCACTGTGGATGTCACTGTTATGGGGGATCTGTGGATGTCACTGTTATGGGGGCACTGTGGATGTCACTGTTATGGGGGGCACTGTGGATGTCACTGTTATGGGGGCACTGTGGATGTCACTGTTATGGGGGCACTGTGGATGTCACTGTTATGGGGGCACTGTGGATGTCACTGTTATGGGGGGCACTGTGGATGTCACTGTTATGGGGGCGCTGTGGATGTCACTGTTATGTGGGCACTGTGGATGTCACTGTTATGGGGGCTCTGTGGATGTCACTGTTATGGGGGCGCTGTGGATGTCACTGATGCCCATAAACATAACTTCTGTCCTGAGGTCAAGGAGGTTGACCCATATCCCTTGGTCGTGGATAGAAGGAGGTCCCAGAAGACCTCAGCACCCGTCAGTCATAATGGAAGGGAAATGTCCTATTTGTACGTTATTTGGGGTGCAGGGTAAACTGAGGTACTGCCATGAACACATGAAGGCATACAAACTCTATGAGCATGCTGTGATCTGTAGTCCGACAGCATCAGCTCCATCGTCTATGTTAACCCTTCTCTTGCCAGGCTGACTGCACAGCTTATGGCCAATGTAGGTAACGCCACCAGCATATAAAGCAAACATAATGGTGCCCTCTCCGGTGCCCGCCAGATAAACTTACCATAGGCTTCTTGTATTCATTGGGCTTGATACAGCGGACGAAGAAGGGCTGACACACGCTCAGGGTTCTCATGAGCAGCTCCAGTGAGCGCTTGAACTGACTGCTCAGGGTGGGCGAGCGTTTCCTGGTCTCTGCCCCCTACAAAAAATACATTGGAATTAGCAGCAAACAAATCTGTGCCAGGAAATGAAGGGATGATAAGAAGCTCTTCCTCTCTGAGTGTCACCAGGATGATGGGAAACACTGCCGGAGGGGGCAGAGGTGCAAATCCACACCACTGGAGTAACCCCTGCCCTGCCAGGATGATGGGAAACACTGCCGGAGGGGGCAGAAGTGCAAATCTACACCACTGGAGTAACCCCTGCCATGCCAGGATGATGGGAAACACTTCCGGAGGGGGCAGAGGTGCAAATCTACACCACTGGAGTAACCCCTGCCATGCCAGGATGATGGGAAACACTGCCGGAGGGGGCAGAGGTGCAAATCCACACCACTGGAGTAACCCCTGCCCTGCCAGGATGATGGGAAACACTGCCGGAGGGGGCAGAAGTGCAAATCTACACCACTGGAGTAACCCCTGCCATGCCAGGATGATGGGAAACACTGCCGGAGGGGGCAGAGGTGCAAATCTACACCACTGGAGTAACCCCTGCCCTGCCAGGATGATGGGAAACACTGCCGGAGGGGGCAGAGGTGCAAATCTACACCACTGGAGTAACCCCTGCCATGCCAGGATGATGGGAAACACTGCCGGAGGGGGCAGAGGTGCAAATCCACACCACTGGAGTAACCCCTGCCCTGCCAGGATGATGGGAAACACTGCCGGAGGGGGCAGAGGTGCAAATCTACACCACTGGAGTAACCCCTGCCCTGCCAGGATGATGGGAAACACTGCCGGAGGGGGCAGAAGTGCAAATCCACACCACTGGAGTAACCCCTGCCCTGCCAGGATGATGGGAAACACTGCCGGAGGGGGCAGAAGTGCAAATCCACACCACTGGAGTAACCCCTGCCCTGCCAGGATGATAGGAAACACTGCCGGAGGGGGCAGAGGTGCAAATCCACACCACTGGAGTAACCCCTGCCCTGCCAGGATGATGGGAAACACTGCTGGAGGGGGCAGAGGTGCAAATCTACACCACTGGAGTAACCCCTGCCCTGCCAGGATGATGGGAAACACTGCCGAGGGGACAGAAGTGCAAATCCACACCACTGGAGTAACCCCTGCCCTGCCAGGATGATGGGAAACACTGCCGGAGGGGGCAGAGGTGCAAATCCACACCACTGGAGTAACCCCTGCCCTGCCAGGATGATGGGAAACACTGCTGGAGGGGGCAGAGGTGCAAATCTACACCACTGGAGTAACCCCTGCCCTGCCAGGATGATGGGAAAAACTGCCGAGGGGACAGAAGTGCAAATCCACACCACTGGAGTAACCCCTGCCCTGCCAGGATGATGGGAAACACTGCCGGAGGGGGCAGAGGTGCAAATCTACACCACTGGAGTAACCCCTGCCCTGCCAGGATGATGGGAAACACTGCCGGAGGGGGCAGAGGTGCAAATCCACACCACTGGAGTAACCCCTGCCCTGCCAGGATGATGGGAAACACTGCTGAGGGGACAGAAGTGCAAATCTACACCACTGGAGTAACCCCTGCCCTGCCAGGATGATGGGAAACACTGCCGGAGGGGGCAGAGGTGCAAATCCACACCACTGGAGTAACCCCTGCCCTGCCAGGATGATGGGAAACACTGCCGGAGGGGGCAGAGGTGCAAATCCACACCACTGGAGTAACCCCTGCCATGCCAGGATGATGGGAAACACTGCCGGAGGGGGCAGAGGTGCAAATCCACACCACTGGAGTAACCCCTGCCCTGCCAGGATGATGGGAAACACTGCCGGAGGGGGCAGAGGTGCAAATCTACACCACTGGAGTAACCCCTGCCCTGCCAGGATGATGGGAAACACTGCCGGAGGGGGCAGAGGTGCAAATCCACACCACTGGAGTAACCCCTGCCCTGCCAGGATGATGGGAAACACTGCCGGAGGGGGCAGAGGTGCAAATCCACACCACTGGAGTAACCCCTGCCATGCCAGGATGATGGGAAACACTGCCGGAGGGGGCAGAGGTGCAAATCCACACCACTGGAGTAACCCCTGCCCTGCCAGGATGATGGGAAACACTGCCGGAGGGGGCAGAGGTGCAAATCTACACCACTGGAGTAACCCCTGCCCTGCCAGGATGATGGGAAACACTGCCGGAGGGGGCAGAGGTGCAAATCCACACCACTGGAGTAACCCCTGCCCTGCCAGGATGATGGGAAACACTGCCGGAGGGGGCAGAGGTGCAAATCTACACCACTGGAGTAACCCCTGCCCTGCCAGGATGATGGGAAACACTGCCGGAGGGGGCAGAGGTGCAAATCTACACCACTGGAGTAACCCCTGCCCTGCCAGGATGATGGGAAACACTGCCGGAGGGGGCAGAGGTGCAAATCCACACCACTGGAGTAACCCCTGCCCTGCCAGGATGATGGGAAACACTGCCGAGGGGACAGAAGTGCAAATCTACACCACTGGAGTAACCCCTGCCCTGCCAGGATGATGGGAAACACTGCCGAGGGGACAGAAGTGCAAATCCACACCACTGGAGTAACCCCTGCCCTGCCAGGATGATGGGAAACACTGCCGGAGGGGGCAGAAGTGCAAATCCACACCACTGGAGTAACCCCTGCCCTGCCAGGATTATAGGAAACACTGCCGGAGGGGGCAGAAGTGCAAATCTACACCACTGGAGTAACCCCTGCCATGCCAGGATGATAGGAAACACTGCCGGATGGGGCAGAGGTGCAAATCTACACCACTGGAGTAACCCCTGCCCTGCCAGGATGATGGGAAACACTGCCGGAGGGGGCAGAGGTGCAAATCCACACCACTGGAGTAACCCCTGCCCTGCCAGGATGATGGGAAACACTGCCGAGGGGACAGAAGTGCAAATCTACACCACTGGAGTAACCCCTGCCCTGCCAGGATGATGGGAAACACTGCCGGAGGGGGCAGAGGGGCAAATCTACACCACTGGAGTAACCCCTGCCCTGCCAGGATGATGGGAAACACTGCCGGAGACGGCAGAGGTGCAAATCTGCACCACTGGAGTAACCCCTGCCATGCCAGGATGATGGGAAACACTGCCGGAGGGGGCAGAGGTGCAAATCTACACCACTGGAGTAACCCCTGCCATGCCAGGATGATGGGAAACACTGCCGGAGGGGGCAGAGGTGCAAATCCACACCACTGGAGTAACCCCTGCCCTGCCAGGATGATGGGAAACACTGCCGGAGGGGGCAGAGGTGCAAATCTACACCACTGGAGTAACCCCTGCCCTGCCAGGATGATGGGAAACACTGCCGGAGGGGGCAGAAGTGCAAATCCACACCACTGGAGTAACCCCTGCCCTGCCAGGATGATAGGAAACACTGCTGGAGGGGGCAGAGGGGCAAATCTACACCACTGGAGTAACCCCTGCCCTGCCAGGATGATGGGAAACACTGCCGGAGGGGGCAGAAGTGCAAATCCACACCACTGGAGTAACCCCTGCCCTGCCAGGATGATAGGAAACACTGCCGGAGGGGGCAGAGGTGCAAATCCACACCACTGGAGTAACCCCTGCCCTGCCAGGATGATGGGAAACACTGCCGGAGGGGGCAGAGGTGCAAATCTACACCACTGGAGTAACCCCTGCCCTGCCAGGATGATGGGAAACACTGCCGAGGGGACAGAAGTGCAAATCCACACCACTGGAGTAACCCCTGCCCTGCCAGGATGATGGGAAACACTGCTAAAACGTACTGTGTACATCTATGATTGTAGATCACAGTCACTCAGCGCAGTACTGCAGTTGTGGTAAGTGATTCCCCATTCAGTCCATTATCCATCAGCAAACGCGGCCATGCGGTCGTGTGACTAAAGCCTGACACGCTCCCACTGCTGCTATAAGAACGCTGGAAGATTTTACATCAAAATACTCATTATTCAGGATTGAAGAGAGGGAGGAGGGGGGTGCAGCTGCAGTATCTCTCCCCCAGTCTGTGTGTGAGTGGCTGCAGACCTCCCAAGTGTCCCTCTTTTTGACCCAAGTCCCTCTGTCCCTCTTTGCTCCTTAAATCTCCCTCTTTTTGATCTGAGATACAGTTTTGCATCATTAATCATTTTGCATCCCAATCATTGTTTGCCGGGCACTGCTTGGTGGGATTTCTAGAAGTTCTGCCCGGTGGGACTGAGCTGCAGTACCAGGCACAGCCACTAGACAATGTGTAACGCTGTGCTGAGACCCTCTTCATTGGTCGGGGTGCCGGAAGTCGGATTACCACCAATCTGATATTGATGGCTTATCCTAAGAACAGACCATCAATAGCAAAGTACAAGAGAACCCCCATAAGTCATCCTCCTATCATCGCATGCAGTCAGACACTCTGAGCGACAGATACTGCAGCTGCATCCCCCTCCTCCCTCTCTTCAGAATAGTCTAGATGGATTTTTTGGTGACTGAGGAGGTTTCTGAACATCCATAGAGAACCTGCAGACGGGAGAAGAGAAACTACAGGCAGCTGGAAGGCAAGGAAGATGCCACTACTCCTAATGGGATAGATTACTGGGTGGTAGCTGGGCATGTACCATGGCGGCTGGGGCACCAACAAGCCAATCTGCCATATTTAAAGTACTAAGGCAGCGGACTCTGCCCAGGTGAAGGAAGGCCCAGCTATGACTCCGTATTACAGCGTATCATACAGTGTCTTCTGCTTCCGATTTATGCAGAAAGAGGTAGGTTCCCTTTAAGGCCAAAAGTCGCGTCCTCAAAGGCACTAACCACCGAGTTATTATTGTATCGGCGTGATGATATAACGCTGAAGTCCGGACACGGGAAACAGGAAAAAACACCAGCGCCGAGGCCGGTCGGGCCTACACTGACTTTCACTCCATCAGCAATGATCAGGAAGTTATAATAGACTAGCGGTTTACGCCGGTCTATGATGTCCCTTGCACACGCCTTGGCCGTCCATGCACCTGGAATGAAATCTACATCAGATTTCAGTCTTCTTTTATGCCATTGAAAGAAGATAAATTCACTTGCCCCCGTCCCCCCTCGCCATGGCTCCTTTTCGGGCGAAACACCACATTGATCAGTACCATAATGACCTTAGCGTGAGTTTTGCGACAGAGACAGATTCTGTACGCCAAAGACTTGAAAAAAGTGCTGCGTGAGTTGGGAATTCTGGGTGAAAAAGGATTTTATTACGTTATATATTATTATAATTATCATGGTATAGCGGTATGTTGTATCCTACTGTGTTATATTGATATCTGTTATGCTACAATAGATCATTAGAAATAGTATTAAAGGGGTTCTCCGGGCTTTTATTATTGATGACCTATCCTCAGGATAGGTCATCGATGTCCGATCAGAGCACCCCCGCCGATCAGCTGTATGAGGAGACGGCGCGCTCAGTGTGCGAGTGCCGCCGCCCTTCTCTATTCCTGCTCGCTGCTGCTATGTCTATGGCAGGAAGAGAGACTGCGTGCACCTTCCCCGGATCCCCTCCGATCTGATATCCTGAGGATAGGTCATCAATATTAAAAGCCCGGAGAACCCCTTTATCCAGTATAAGGCCTCCTGCACACGACCGTTTTTTCCCCCCGTTTACTGGCCATTTTTTGCGTTCCGTATACGGTCCGTATACGGAACCATTCATTTCAATAGTTCCGCAAAAAAAACGGAATGTACTCCGTATGCATTCCGTTTCCGTATTTCCATTCTGTTTAGGGTCCATTCACACGTCCGTAATTTGAGTCCGCATTCATTCCGCAATTTGCGGACCTATTCACTTTCAATGGGGCTGGAACGGATGCAAATCCACATTTCCTGGATCCGTATCCGCATTTTCGGGATCCGCATTTTCGGGATCAGTTTTTTCGGGATCCGCAATTTCGTTCCTGAAAAAAATAGAACATGTCCTATTCTTGTCCGCAATTGCGGACAAGAACAGGCATATTCTATTAGTGCCGGCAATGTGCGGTCCGCAAAATGCGGAACGCACATTGCCGCTTTCCGTGTTTTGCGGATCTGTGGCTCCGTGTATCCGCAAAACACATTGCGGACGTGTGAATGGAGACTTATAGTGTCTGTGATGTGCGGTCCGCAAATTGCGGATCACACATTACAGGTGTCCGTGTTTTGCGGATCCGCAATTTGCGGATCCGCAAAACACTTACGGACGTGTGAATGGACCCTTAGGGCTCATGCACACGACAGTATTTTGCGTTCAGTATACTGGCCGTTTTTTTAGTTCAGTATGCGGTACATATACTAAACCATTCATTTCAATGGTTCAGCAAAAAAAAACTGAAGTGTCTCCGTGTGCATTCCGTTTCAGTATTTCCGTACTGTGAAAAGATAGAACATGTCCTATTATTGCCAGCAAATCACGTTCCGTGGCTCCATTCAAGTCAATGGGTCCACAAAAAAACGGAACACATACGGAAATGCATCTGTATGTCTTCCGTTTCCGTTCCGTTTTTTGCTGAACCATCTATTGAAAATGTTATGCCCAGCCCAATTTTATCTATGTAATTACTGTATACTGTATGTGGCATACGGAAAAACGGAACGGAAAAACGGAACAGAAATGGAAACACAACGGAAACAAAAAACGGAACAACGGATCCGTGAAAAACGGACCGCAAAACATTGAAAAAGCCATACGGTCGTGTGCATAAGGCCTAAGACAGGACATTTTCCCCCGTTCATGACCAGACATTTTGTTTGGTTATTTAAATCATTTTTGTGCCATTTTATGTGGTGATCGAGGATGATTTATTTATTATACTGAGGAACTTTATTTTAGTCGATTTTATTTTAGTATTTTTTATATATTTATTTTTTATACCTAGGAGCAAAGAGGTGAAATAGTTATTTTTCCACACTTTTCTCTACTTTATTTCTGTCATTTTTATTTTAGTATTTTTTTATATCTATTTTTTATACCTAGGAACAAGGAGGTGAAATAGTCATTTTTACACACTTTTCTCTACTTTATTTTTGTCCTTTTTATTTTAGTATTTTTTTTATATCTATTTTCTATACCTAGGAACAAGGAGGTGAAATAGTCAGTTTTCCACAATTTTCTCTACTTTATTTTTGTCATTTTTATTTTAGTATTTTTTATATATTTATTTTTTATACCTAGGGACAAGGAGGTGAAATAGTCAGTTTTCCACACTTTTCTCTACTTTATTTTTGTCATTTTTATTTTAGTATTTTTTATATATTTATTTTTTATACCTAGGAACAAAGAGGTGAAATAGTTATTTTTCCACACTTTTCTCTACTTTATTTTAGTAATTTTTATTTTAGTATTTTTTTTATATCTATTTTTTATACCTAGGAACAAGGAGGTGAAATAGTCATTTTTTCACACCTTTCTCTACTTTATTTTTGTCATTTTTATTTTAGTATTTTTTTATATCTATTTTCTATACCTAGGAACAAAGAGGTGAAATAGTCATTTTTCCACACTTTTCTCTACTTTATTTTTGTCATTTTTATTTTAGTATTTTTTATATATTTATTTTTTATACCTAGGGACAAAGAAGTGAAATAGTCATTTTTTCACACTTTTCTCTACTTTATTTTTGTCAATTTTAATTTAGTATTTTTTTTATATTTATTTTTTTATACCTAGGAACAAAGAGGGGAAATAGTTTTTCACACTTTTCTCTACTTTACGTTTTTTAACAGCACAAAGTAAAGCTACAATACTTTTTTTAAATTGTGTTCTTTTTTTTTAACCTAGGGGATGTATAGTTCACAGATGCTGGGGGCAGGTCTAGAAACTTCCATGTGAGTTTTATGTTGGCGGTCTATTTTATTTTTATTTTGTCTTTATTTCACGTTATAGATTGTACTTATTACATTATTTTTATTGCAGATTTTTCCTGTAATGCTAAACCTTTGTAATTTAAAATGATTGTCTCAATGACACAACTCCCAGACCCACCACAGGGCAGAGAGGGTTCTCCCTCTGGGCCACCCCACCATGTGTCACACCTCTGGCTGTTCATGTGACTTGGTGGCATGCAGTAATACATTTGTGCCACAGCCTGTCATAACTTCCCCATTGTGACATCAGCTGCTTGCTGGGGCATCCTGAAGGGTTGGAGATTTCCAAATGAAAAAAAGATGTTGTGTTATTTTATGCTATATTATGTTATACGGTATTACTTTACATTATGCTATATTGTATTATGTTATGCTTAGTTATGTTGTATTTTATTTTCTGTTAAATGCTATTGCATTGTATTATTGTTCTATTATATTGCTACTTTATGTAAAACATGCTGCACTGTATAATCGCACGTTATTCAGGTTTTATTATGTTGTATTGTTATCTAGTATTGTGTTATGTTGGGTTGTATTGTGTTCTATTGTATTATTACATTATATCATATGATGTATTATTTTATGCTGTACTGTTTTCTATTATGTTGTCCTATACGGCTGCCACACTCATATCAGATCAACAGATTCCATTTAATACCGATACATTGGGACAGATGCTGGACAGTACAAGTGACGGGGGATAGAAGAGCAGAGACCTTTCTTTACCTTTGCAGGAGGGGTAGATGATTGGCCAAAAGCAGTGCTGGTATAGCCACAGAGAAACTACAGGACGGGGCAAAGCGTAGGAGACAGAGAAACAGACAGAAGACGGGTCAGTATAAGGCGATTAGCAGCAGTGAAGATATAAGTGTCACGCAGAGGGAGACGCTGAGGACACCGCTATCTAATTACCAGATTACAGTTATATAATGTCCTGCTGTGCTCAATGTGATACAGCAACATCCCGGAGAGGCACCGCCAGACACCTACCTACCCAACGTCCTGAAGTATCAGTGTGTATCCTGTACCCCAAGTGTCAGTGTCATTATCCTGTACCCCGAGTGTCAGTGTCATCATCCTGCACCCCAAGTGTCAGTGTCATTATCCTGTACCCCAAGTGTCAGCGTCATTATCCTGTACCCCGAGTGTCAGTGTCATCATCCTGCACCCCAAGTGTCAGTGTCATTATCCTGTACCCCAAGTGTCAGCGTCATTATCCTGTACCCCAAGTGTCAGTGTCATTATCCTGTACCCCAAGTGTCAGTGTCATCATCCTATACCCCAAGTGTCAGTGTATCATTATCCTGTACCCCAAGTGTCAGTGTCATTATCCTGTACCCCAAGTGTCAGTGTCATTACCCTGTACCCCAAGTGTCACTGTCATTATCCTGTACCCCAAGTGTCACTGTCATTATCCTGTACCCCAAGTGTCACTGTCATTATCCTGTACCCCAAGTGTCAGTGTCATTATCCTGTACCCCAAGTGTCAGTGTCATTACCCTGTACCCCAAGTGTCACTGTCATTATCCTGTACCCCAAGTGTCACTGTCATTATCCTGTACCCCAAGTGTCACTGTCATTATCCTGTACCCCAAGTGTCAGTGTATCATTATCCTGTACCCCAAGTGTCAGTGTCATTGTCCTGTACCCCAAGTGTCACTGTCATTATCCTGTACCCCGAGTGTCAGTGTCCTTATCCTGTACCCCAAGTGTCAGTGTCATTATCCTGTACCCCGAGTGTCACTGTCATTATCCTGTACCCCAAGTGTCACTGTCATTATCCTGTACCCCGAGTGTCAGTGTCATTATCCTGTACCCCCAGTGTCAGTGTCATTATCCTGTACCCCGAGTGTCAGTGTCATTATCCTGTACCCCCAGTGTCAGTGTCATTATCCTGTACCCCGAGTGTCAGTGTCAATATCCTGTACCCCGAGTGTCAGTGTGTCATTATCCTGTACCCCAAGTGTCAGTGTCATTATCCTGTACCCCAAGTGTCAGTGTCATTATCCTGTACCCCATGTGTCAGTGTCATTATCCTGTACCCCAAGTGTCAGTGTCATTATCCTGTACCCCAAGTGTCAGTGTCATTGTCCTGTACCCCGAGTGTCAGTGTCATTGTCCTGTACCCCGAGTGTCAGTGTCATTATCCTGTACCCCAAGTGTCAGTGTCATTATCCTGTTCCCCAAGTGTCAGCGTCATTATCCTGTACCCCAAGTGTCAGTGTCATTATCCTGTACCCCGAGTGTCAGTGTCATTATCCTGTACCCCAAGTGTCAGTGTCATCATCCTGTACCCCAAGTGTCAGTGTCATCATCCTGTACCCCAAGTGTCAGTGTCATTACCCTGTACCCCAAGTGTAAGTGTCATTGTCCTGTACCCGGAGTGTCAGTGTCATTATCCTGTACCCCAAGTGTCAGTGTCATTATCCTGTACCCCAAGTGTCAGTGTCATTGTCCTGTACCCCGAGTGTCAGTGTCATTATCCTGTACCCCAAGTGTCAGTGTCATTACCCTGTACCCCAAGTGTCAGTGTCATCATCCTGTACCCCAAGTGTCAGTGTCATCATCCTGTACCCCAAGTGTCAGTGTCATTACCCTGTACCCCAAGTGTCAGTGTCATTACCCTGTACCCCAAGTGTCAGTGTCATCATCCTGTACCCCAAGTGTCAGTGTCATTATCCTGTACCCCAAGTGTCAGTGTCATTACCCTGTACCCCAAGTGTCAGTGTCATCATCCTGTACCCCAAGTGTCAGTGTCATTATCCTGTAGCCCAAGTGTCAGTGTCATTATCCTGTACCCCAAGTGTCAGTGTGTCATTATCCTGTACCCCAAGTGTCAGTGTCATTACCCTGTACCCCAAGTGTCAGTGTCATCATCCTGTAGCCCAAGTTTCAGTGTCATTATCCTGTACCCCAAGTGTCAGTGTCATCATCCTGTACCCCAAGTGTCAGTGTCATCATCCTGTACCCCAAGTGTCAGTGTGTCATTATCCTGTACCCCAAGTGTCAGTGTGTCATTATCCTGTACCCCAAGTGTCAGCGTCATTATCCTGTACCCCAAGTGTCACTGTCATTATCCTGTACCCGAGTGTCAGTGTCATCATCCTGTACCCCAAGTGTCAGTGTCATCATCCTGTACCCCAAGTGTCAGTGTCATCATCCTGTACCCCAAGTGTCAGTGTCATTATCCTGTACCCCAAGTGTCAGTGTCATTATCCTGTACCCCAAGTGTCAGTGTCATCATCCTGTACCCCGAGTGTCAGTGTCATCATCCTGTACCCCAAGTGTCAGTGTCATTATCCTGTACCCCAAGTGTCACTGTCATTATCCTGTACCCGAGTGTCAGTGTCATCATCCTGTACCCCAAGTGTCAGTGTCATCATCCTGTACCCCAAGTGTCAGCGTCATTATCCTGTACCCCAAGTGTCAGTGTCATTATCCTGTACCCCAAGTGTCACTGTGTCATTATCCTGTACCCCAAGTGTCAGTGTCATTATCCTGTACCCTGAGTGTCACTGTATCATTATCCTGAACCCCAAGTGTCACTGTCATTATCCTGTACCCCGAGTGTCACTGTATCATTATCCTGTACCCCAAGTGTCAGTGTCATTATCCTGTACCCCAAGTGTCAGTGTCATTATCCTGTACCCCAAGTGTCAGTGTCATTATCCTGTACCCCAAGTGTCAGTGTCATCATCCTGTACCCCAAGTGTCACTGTCATTATCCTGTACCCCAAGTGTCAGTGTCATTATCCTGTACCCCAAGTGTCACTGTGTTATTATCCTGTACCCCAAGTGTCACTGTCATTATCCTGTACCCCAAGTGTCAGTGTTATTATCCTGTACCCCAAGTGTCAGTGTCATTATCCTGTACCCCAAGAGTCAGCGTCATTATCCTGTACCCCGAGTGTCAGTGTCATTATCCTGTACCCCGAGTGTCAGTGTCTAATTATCCTGTTCACTGGTCCCAGCCATCCAATAGGTACTATCACAATTACATTGTAAGTATTCACACAAAGACAACATCTACAATCTTACCATAGCCACATCAGCCTGAAATATCTGCTTGATGAATTTATTCTTTGATGAGTGAACCAGCTGTATAATATCTCCATGAAGAGTGTCCCGATTCTTCTCCAGGAATCCTGCAGTGGGAAGAACCAGAAATGTGACCATGGCCGGAGTCACAGTATGCGGTATTACATAGGTCACACTACATGGGATTGTGGTAATGCATTGCATTGTGCCCTGTCCTATCCCACAATGTCATGTTGCATTATGTTATATTTTAGGTTTTATTTTGGTATTCTGTATTGTATTGTGTTATATGGCATCATATTATCCTGAACTGAGCAGTATTATTTTGTATTATATTGAGATATTCTGCATACGTAATTTTCTATTGTGTCATATTGTATTCTGTTATTTTGTTTGGCCTTATGCTTTGTTGCATTGTGTTTTGTGATGTTTTTTATGTTGGGATGCTTTACAGCGTGATGATATATTGCCTTATGTAAGGCCTTAGGAGCCTATTTAATGTTATATTATTTGGATAGATTACCATTATGCTGTCCTGGGATGGTTCTATTCTTGTTGTATTGTGTTTTGCTACATTGTATTAGCTAGTACTGTATTATACTCTTCTATTACGTGTTCTGCTATGTTGCTATCTCATTATGTTACGTTGTATGAAGCTGCAGTATGTTTGTCTTGTTATATTGTGTTACATTGTGTTCCCAGTCAGTGCCCCATGTTCACAGACACATTTACTATTGGCCACCGAAAAGCAATATTTTTTGCTTGCCCTACGATGAGGCTACAGAAACATCAATGAGAGCGACAGGGTCGTTTCTTTAACAATATTTTTGTATAATTTTTGTTATCTTTTTCCATAATGTTGTATCTGAAGGTGACTACAAATCTTTAAAAAAGTGTGTGATTTTGTATTATAAGCCACTTACTAATGTATTGTGCTTGTCCATATTGCTTCCTTTGCTGGCTGGATTCATTTTTCCATTACATTATACACTTTCCATGGTGACGACCACCCTGCAATCTATCAGTGGTGATCGCGCTTGCACACTAGCTTATGTGCGGTCCCACAGTCCCGGGCACCAGAGAGGCTGGTGCTTTTCCCTATAGTGTGCAAGCGCGACCACCACTGATGGACTGCAGGGTGGTCGTAACCATGGAAACGAGCAGTGTATAATGTGATGGAAAAATGAATCCAGCCAGCAAAGGAAGCAATATGGACAATCACAATACATTAGTAAGTGCCTTGTATTAACGTTCTCTACATAAGTGAGACAGCCCCTTTAAGCCGTGTCACATTTCATATACTGGAGCAGGGATAAAATGGCATCAACTGTACCGCACGTATGCAATAACTGGTGCAAGAGCATGTGAGAATGTGTTAAGGTTCCGTATAATGGCATAACAATAAAAAAAGGGCTAATCATTTAGAATATATCCATTCCAGATAGACAGTATGTTACAATGACTGTTCACTTTTTGCCATTGTTCTGAAGGCTCAGGCACCGGCTTCTTGTGGCTTTGAATTTGCGCCATCGTGGTCAATGGTGGTCATGTTGCCACCGTTCCTTGTATCCTGGCCTCAGTTACTTGTAGCTGTGAATTGGTGTTATTGTGCTTTGTGTCTGGCCTCAGTTTGGCACGGCTAGGGTTAACTTTCCCTGAGCTCATTTTACCTGCCATATATATTCTGAACTCCGTGTCCTGCCCCTGGTTGTGCACCACGTTCTGTCTGCCTGGTTTCTCCAACGTCTGTTTGGTTCTGTTCAGATTCTGTCTGCTTGGCCTGAACGCTGACCCAAGTTCCGTTTGCCATTCCCCAGTGTCTGTTCCGTGGATAGGCATGTATTCTGTGTGCCCAGTGGCGGATTGGCCATAGACCTTACAGGGAAATTTCCCGGTGGGCCGATGCCCTGGGGGCCGACCAGTGGAGGTTTTTGGGGATGTATTTTGTGCTGCTGGCAGCAGTAATTTGTCGTGGACTGTGGTATTTGGCTCTGTTGGGGCGGTATAATGTGCCACAACATGGTATTGCTGGCCCTGCCTTCCATCAATTTGGACTCAACTACAAAACGGGGCCACTTTTAGTATTTTTTCCAGGGCCAGTTTAATTCCCAGTCCGCCCCTGTGTGTGCCTGACCTTGTCTTGTTCAGCCTGTGCTTGCAGGTTCTCCGCCAGCCTATCCTTCACCTGCTTCTGTCTCTGTTCTGTGCCTGACTCCTTGGTGCATTGCACTGGACTCTCTGACCCTTGTTGTGTGCCAGCTATACCAGGACTATTCCTAAAGATAGCAGCCTTGCGGTTCACCTGCATCAAGAACAGGATCCCTGTGTAGGTGTTAAAGGGTGAAAACCAGGGGACCACCAAGATAACACCCTCAGGACTAACCATAGGACAAACCAGTTAGTTGGCACTGTGGTTCCACAACCCTAGCCACGCATATAATCCGTACAGTGCAGAGATACCAACATTGTCTCACCTTTTGTTTCATAGTAGACAATCCCAGCAAAGTGATTGATCCCGAACTGGGTCTCATAGCAGTTTTTTGGGGGGATGTAGAAGGTGTTGAGCCTATGCTGGCTGTTGAGTTTGTACAGCATCGTGGTGTCTGTACCCTGAGAGCAGCAAACACACATTCACATATAGATCATACAGGACACATGTAGACATGGATGATGGGTGGCTGCCAGACCGAGTGATCAGACACCCGGATATACTGCTCTATGCGGCCTCTAGTCATTGTCAGGAGATGCATTACTGCTGGGCGAGAGGCCCTGTCCTTATACAATCAGCGGCATTGTCAGGGGACAGGTCCCCTGTAACGCCAGATCTTCTTGTAGGCAGGTTTGACTCATTAATTAATTTTTTTAGATAATTACAGCAGCAGAACGGACAACAAGTAACAGCAACTGTCACAGGACTCAGAGGTCGTCACTGAATACATAGATGAATGGTAGATAGATATGAGATAGATAGATAGATAGATAGATAGATAGATATGAGATAGATAGATAGATAATAGATAGATAGATAGATAGATAGATAATAGATAATAGAGAGATTGATAGATTCATAGATAGATAATAGAGAGAATAGAGAGAGAGCGATACATTAATAGATAGATAGACAGATATGAGATAGATAAAAGAAAGATGGATAGATATTAGAGCGATAGATAAATAGATAATAGATAGATAATAGAGAGAGAGAACGATAGATTAATAGAAAGATACATAATAAATCCAAAAAACAAGGCAGCACTCCAACTCCAGGTGAAAAGGTCATGACCCAATTTATTTCCCAGGCAACATTTCGGCCCACTCAATGGGGCCACTGTTAAGCCTTTTCACCTGGAGTCGGAGAGCTGCCTTGTTTTTTGGATTTATTAGACAGTGGAAGAGACGCCTGCCTTCCCTGAGGAGTTGCACCCTATTCACGCTGTCTAACTGTGCTGCTGCTTTATCTGTGTTTGTAGATAGATACATAGATAGATAGATAGATAATTTGCACTGTAGTTCCATTAAGTTTCCTGTGAACCAGGAGGCTCAGGATGAACAGGATCATTATTACTGTTTGCAGTACATCATTAACATGATGGTTCCTGGAAGGGACAATGGCTATGACTGATCGACAAGGCATTCATTAACCTCAGTGGGGGTGTCGGGGATGGAAACTAGATGAGAGAGGGGGGAAAGGACATTATTCAAGATTAAGTTTAACACCTTTGGGAATTTGCTCTCTTCATCAATGAGTGAGATGATGTTCATAGGTTTAATAGCGATCATATCCAGGGCGTCCTGGTTGTCCGTGAACTCAATGTGCTGCCAGTTGATATTCTCCAAGTTGTATTCCTCCTGCTCCAACTTAAATACATGGCGGACAAAGAACTGCTGCAGGTTCTCATTGGCAAAATTGATGCAAAGCTGCTCAAAGCTGAAAAAATAAGTTATAATGTTATTAAACAGCGGTAATAAATATACAGATACAATAGAAATAAATATTACATAGATAGATATAGTCAGACACATGTGTTTGATCAGATAACCAGGTTGCTCCTCTATGATTACCTGTTTACAGTGAAGTTCTCAAAGCCAAATATGTCCAGCAGACCGATGGATCTCCTGAGCAGTCTTGGTTCATTGGAAAGTGGTCTGTAAATAGCAGCATTGATTTTCTCCACGATCCATACAAAGAGCCGTCCGTATATTCCCTGTTAGGTAAAAAATAATATGATTACTACTAGAAGCTCAGCACCAAATTGCACATGGTCCATGGTACATGGACTTAGTAAATGCTCTCCATGAGGGTTCTCAACAGGCGGGTTTTCTTGTATTAACTCAAACTTTTCTAATACAGAATTTAAAAATGGGGTTTCTAATCCAGACCACCAGTTTAAGTACCTTAACAAAGGCATCCCTGACATCCAACGCTTGTTCCATGCTCAGGGGGGTGGACACAGTCTCTCCTCTGGTGATAATAGTTCGACTGGTTAGACAATTCATCAGGTCTTGAGGCTGAACCTGTTAACATAGAAAAAGAAAATATTACTAAAGAGAGACAGTAGAAATAATTCTAGAAATCTGTTCAATTATTTTTGGATAACTACTATAATACTGCCTCATGTGTACAAAATATAACTACTATAATACTGCTCCTATGTACAAGAATATAACTACTATAATACTGCCTCCTATGTACAAGAATATAACTACTATAATACTGCCTCCTATGTACAAGAATATAACTACTATAATACTGCTCCTATGTACAGGAATATAACTACTATAATACTGCTCCTATGTACAATAATATAACTACTATAATACTGCTTATATGTACAAGAATATATCTACTATAATACTGCTCCTATGTACAAGAATATAACTACTATAATACTACTCCTATATACAAGAATATAACTACTATAATACTGCTCCTATGTACAAGAATATAACTACTATAATACTACCTCCTATATACAAGAATATAACTACTATAATACTGCCTCCTATGTACAAGAATATAACTACTACAATACTGCCTCCTATGTACAAGAATATAACTACTATAATACTGCTCCTATGTACAAGAATATAACTACTATAATACTGCTCCTATGTACAAGAATATAACTACTATAATACTGCTCCTATGTACAGGAATATAACTACTATAATACTGCTCCTATGTACAAGAATATAACTACTATAATACTGCCCTATGTACAAGAATATATCTACTATAATACTGCCTCCTATGTACAAGAATATAACTACTATAATACTGCTCCTATGTACAAGAATATAACTACTATAATACTGCCTCCTATGTACAAGAATATAACTACTATAATACTGCTCCTATGTACAAGAATATAACTACTATAATACTGCTCCTATGTACAAGAATATAACTGCTATAATACTGCCTCCTATGTACAAGAATATAACTACTATAATACTGCTCCTATGTACAAGAATATAACTACTATAATACTGCTCCTATGTACAAAAATATAACTACTATAATACTGTTTCTATATACAAGTGCAACATTAACTACTAAAAAGTCTATAAATACTGATAACTCACCTCCAGGAGATTGGCTGCTGTGGTTAATGAGGTTGAGTAAATCACTTCACAGGCGTCCAAGTTATCATACATACGAGCTGCAGATATAGCAGAGGTTATTTGTATATGAATATTGCAGTATTTACTTTTACAGTTGAGTCAGACATTATCCTATTTTTATTTACTTTATATTTCACAATTTTCGGTTCACTATGGTATTATTGTATTATTTCAGCACAGTAATGTTTCCAGAATATGGGTCTTTCTGGAACAGTCGGAGAAAGGCCGCTTGGACTCAGAGGATTTCGGGTGTATACAGTATGCACAAACTGTTTTGTTTTTGCCCAGATGACTATATTGTCTGTGTCGGAACCTCACAGTAAAATGGGGTCATGGACACATTAAAGACTCCCAGAGCCTACTTTCTTGTCCTCCAAGCAGCCAAGGAACACATTTGTGTATGTTGGGGTGTAGGGATACCCCATTGCGGTGCCCTGCGGCTAGTCATACAAAAGACACACACACAAAAGTGATACATCTGTAACCACCATTTACCATTTTCATTGATTTTATAAGGGTGATCTTGTGGTTTTGGAATTCTGTACAATCGAGGTGATCCACCACATAGAAAGGGGCGGCGATACAGATAGGCACATTATACAGAAAAGGGCACAATGGATGTACCGCCTAAAATCAGTGCAGCCCCCAGGCTTCCAGGAGTACTTTGCATTCTTTGTCTTCTCATCCCCTACATAAGGTTTGCTTGTGGAATCCTGTTACACCTCATGTCCTAATTTCTGATTACCGCCATGGGTCTGCCTGCAGATAAGCCAGATCCAATGGTGCTAGCAGTGTTTTGCCACCCACCGTGGTCTCAACAGTGTTTCTGGTGCTGAAAACGTGGCAAGATAGGGCAGAATGTTTTTTTGGGGGGGGATACAGATTTGAGGCATTTTTCAATGCTGATTCTACCCCGAACAGTTCTGATTGGCCAGTCATGACCGCTTTCGGTTAGAAAGGTTATCCAATGATTAACCCCTTAAGTATCGGGCCCATTTTTGGTTTAGCGTTTTCATTTTTTCCTCCCCACGTTCCAATAGCCATAACGTTTAAAATTTTCCATTTATCTAACCATTTTTTAAGGGCATGGTATCTGTTATTGGAAAATAGAAGAACAATGCTTTGTGGGGTTAAATTGGTAATAAAAAAAAACACATTTCCTTCAAGTTTTTTTAGGTTTTGACATCGCAGTGTTCACTGTGCGCTAAAAATAACATGATGTCCTTATTCTGCAGCTCAATGCAAATGTGGGGATACCAAAGTTGTATAGTTTTTTTTATTTATTTACTACTTTAAAAAAAATTAAAACCTTTTAAAAAAATCTACATTTTCTTTGCATCGCCATTTTCTGACAGCCATAACTTTTTTATTTCTCTATCCACAGAACTAATGGAGGGCTTGTTTTTTGCGTGACGAACTGTTGTTTTTATTGGTATTAATTTTGTGTATGTGCAACTGTTTACTCACTGTTATTCAATTTTTATTGGGGGGGAAAGGTGACTAAAAAATGGCAAATTGTGTTTTTCATTTTTTTCTATGACAGCGTTTACTGCACAGGAAATGTAAAAAAAATATTTTTACATTTCAGACATTTTCAGATGGGGCGGTACCTGATATGTTTATTTTTTTTATTGTTCTGATATTTTTATATGTAAAATGGGAAATAGAGGGGCGACTAACTTTTAATATTTTAATGTTCTTTTTACTTTTATAATAACTTTTACCCACCCCTTAGGGGGCTAGTACATTGAAATGAATGGGTCACGACTCAGTACGGGTGCTATGCGTTCACATCACACATTGCACCCGCACGGAAAACTCGCTCATGTGAAAGGGACCTTAGGGTGCATGGGATTTCGACACGCTCCCTGCTTTGTGCGCAGTTCAGCAGGGAGCTTACCACTGCAGGGGCTCTGATTGGAAGGCAGATGGAGCTGCATCCCTCTGCCTCATCTCACAGATGCAGCATCTGAGGGGTTAAATGACAGGGTTCGGCGTGATTGCCATTCCCCGTCATTGCAGCCAGGTGCCTGCTGTATTATACAGCCGGCACCCGCCGAGTATGGAGTGGGCCCACTCCATACATTACCTCAACTACTGTGACGTACCGGTGGCAGAAGGGGTTAATTTAAAAAATGAAAATCGGACATCATAAAGTAAATGACAATCTCTTTCTAACAAAGCTAGAACCGGCCCTGTACCTCACATGGATCCAAAGATCTCCACATTCATTGTTCTAGTTGAATTGTTAGATTTATATCAAGGTGGCAGTTCAGGGGGGTGTCCTTTCTGCTGCTGCTCAGGGGGGTGTCCTTTCTGCTGCTGCTCAGGGGCGTGTCTTTTGAGCTGCAGCTCACTCCCTATCACAGCTGAGGAGGCAGTTGAAGGATGGAACTGAGCATATGTGACCTCCTCAGCATGGTGGACAGAGAAATAAGAAAAAGAAGAAACAGCAGGTGGCGCTATAGAGATATATTTTATTGAATAACTCAATAGCTATGCTACATTTTTAAATAGATGCAGATCCAGGTGTTGGTTTGAAAACTACAGAATATTTTTTCATGGGACTACCCCTTTAATAATGCCGGATGTCATCTTCACCCTGTGCGACCTTCAAACCAAAGCCTCCTCCAGCACTATCTAATATATCGGATGATAGCCCCGCATCGAAGCCACTCTACTTTCACCAACCAGTGGTGACGTATTTTACATTTTCTTCTATTGTATTAAGTCTTTAGAGGATTTTATGTACTGGTCATGGGGCATCTTGTATATTAGACCCATCATCTGCTGCTGCATCTTGTTTTTAGGCCTGTCCGTTGACATCTGTTTTTGGTAGCCCTGTATGATCATCCCACCTTGGCTTCTTAGCTCCATCATTTTGTAGAAGTGTGAGATCTTGTTATCTTCCAAATCGAGCTAGAGTTTTTGTGACAGATCTCAATGGTTCCAGATCCCATCATCATCTAGACAGTCCATCAAGCTCTCTAGTGTTTTGATGGTAAGAATAGTGCTGCGTACAATGCTATTCTGGCTGATTCCCCGAAGGAGCCCCTGATACATATGTGAGCCTTATATGTCCATAAGAAGGAGTCACCATAGCCACCACTTATGGTGTATGATATGATGGTTGGGGGTCTGACTACTGGGATCTCTCTACTCCTCTTCTACTCCCATTGACCATGCTTTGCTTTTCACAAAGAAACCAGTTTGGCCCATGGGCTAAAAGGCACAGTGTTGGTGTCTCTTAAGTAAAGCCAAGCAGAGTCGACCAGAGCCTAAGGAGAATGATGGAGGAGTGTCAAAGCCCTTCATTTAATGATCCATGGAGGTCCCAGTGATTGGGGCCCAACTTTTTAATACTAAGCTCAGGTCGTGACTACAGCTGCTTTCTTGTGTATAAAGTAATGGCTGTACTTGGGACATATTTAAGGGTCCTTCTACCATTCAGTGAGGGTGTTCTGCTAAGTACTAAAGGGCCCCTTTAACACTATACATAGGTTACGTCAATATATGGGCCATACCTTCGTAGCGCAGGTTTCCCAAGTGCAATATGGCAGCCAGAAGGCGAGATATCTCCCAGTTCTCCGTATCGGTAAACATCAGAACTTTCATGGCAGAACGAATGTTGGCGTATTCCTTACTGTCATCTCTGCCATCGCACGTGGTGCATTTCCCCTGCAAGGAAAGTCAAGTGACTACTAAATGTGCCCACAGTGAGTGGGGAAAGACCTACTGAGCTGCCAACAGTCAAAAAATTTTGGCTTGTCCCCAGTTAGAAGTGAGGGCTCACATGGACCCTGGTGCCTCTCTGAAACATGAGTGACACCGGTATTATGAATGGGAGGTGAAGGCCTGTCATAGATTTTCCACTGTAGTACGCAAACATCTGGGCTTATACCATAGAAGAAACATTCCTCACCATACAGAGGTAGTTGTACTCCGTCGCTTTGCCAAGACCCAGCTTCTTCTTCTGATCTGGAGGCATCCCTTTCAGCATACAGTAGAACACGTGGTAATTCCTCTCATCTTGAGCCTGAAGGGAAAAAACATAAAAAGTGATTCATTATTATCAGACTTAATGTCTTAAAAACGTACATGTAAACCAAATATATTATACACAGTGACTCCACCAGCAGAATAGTGAGTGCAGCTCTGGAGTATAATACAGGATGTAACTCAGGATCAGTACAGGATAAGTAATGTAATGTATGTACACAGTGACTGCACCAGCAGAATAGTGAGTGCAGCTCTGGAGTATAGTACAGGATGTAACTCAGGATCAGTACAGGATAAGTAATGTATGTACACAGTGACTGCACCAGCAGGATAGTGAGTGCAGCTCTGGAGTATAATACAGGATGTAACTCAGGATCAATACAGGATAAGTAATGTAATGTATGTACACAGTGACTGCACCAGCAGAATAGTGAGTGCAGCTCTGGAGTATAATACAGGATGTAACTCAGGATCAGTACAGGACAAGTAATGTATGTACACAGTGACTGCACCAGCAGAATAGTGAGTGCAGCTCTGGAGTATAATACAGGATGTAACTCAGGATCAGTACAGGATAAGTAATGTAATGTATGTATACAGTGACTGCACCAGCAGAATAGTGAGTGCAGCTCTGGAGTACAATACACTGGATGTAACTCAGGATCAGTACAGGATAAGTAATGTATGTACACAGTGACTGCACCAGCAGAATAGTGAGTGCAGCTCTGGAGTATAATTCAGGATGTAACTCAGGATCAGTACAGGATAAGTAATGTAATGTATGTATACAGTGACTGCACCAGCAGAATAGTGAGTGCAGCTCTGGAGTATAATACAGGATGTAACTCAGGATCAGTACAGGATAAGTAATGTAATGTATGTACACAGTGACTGCACCAGCAGAATAGTGAGTGCAGCTCTGGAGTATAATAATGTCACAACCAGACAGCTGAGAAGCTCTGACAGAAGCCTTTCAGAACCTCCTCCTTGAGTTTTCTTTGTTTTGAATTTCAGTTCCTCATCTCATTAGCCTCTCTCAGCTGCCATGTAGTTGGACTGATTGCATCCCTTTAAATTCCTCCCCATAATGCATTAGTGTGCGGCTTATACAACTTCCTGGAGTGTGTGTGCATGCTGATCCTATCTTCCAGCCTTCTACAAGATAAGTGCTGTACATTTATTTGTGATTTTCTGTTTGCTGGATCCCAGGTGACCCTGACTCCCTCCGTGTCTAGTGTAGGGAGCCGGTGGTCGTGTCCCCTCACTATTGTAGGGTGTTCAGGTGGTATATAGTTGAGGTACGTGGATATGCGATCATCCACCATTGGGATTTTCGCATAGGCTGAGCAGACAGGGAGAGAGCCAGGTCTGATGCAGGGGTCTCCCTTTTGTTCCTTAGTTTTGGATCCAGTGAGTCATATATTCATTTTGCATGGTCTTGTTTCCTGTACACCTTCCGTGACAAATACAGGATGTAATTTAGGATCAGTACAGGATAAGTAATGTAATGTATGTACACAGTGACTGCACCAGAAGAACAGTGAGTACAGCTCTGGAGTATAATACAGGATGTAACTCAGGATCAGTACAGGATAAGTAATGTATGTACACAGTGACTGCACCAGCAGAATAGTGAGTGCAGCTCTGGAGTATAATACAGGATGTAACTCAGGATCAGTACAGGATAAGTAATGTATGTACACAGTGACTGCACCAGCAGAATAGTGAGTGCAGCTCTGGAGTATAATACAAGATGTAACTGAGGATCAGTACAGGATAAGTAATGTAATGTATGTATACAGTGATTTCACCAGCAGAATAGTAAGTGCAGCTCTGGAGTATAATACAGGATGCGGAGTGCTCCGGGGAACAGTTGTGGGCCTGTTCAGTGTGGCCCGCCTTCTCCCTGCCTCTTCCAGCCTGTTGCGGTGCTGCTGATCCCTCCCCCTCTGTAGTGACTTCATCGTCCACCACCTCCTCTTCCACTTCCTCACTCTGGTCATCCTCCTGACTTGTTGACCTAACAACAACCTCACTTATTGACAACTGTGTCTCATCTTCATTATCAACCTCTTGAGACACTAATTGCCGTTGACTTATTGGCAACTGTGTCTCATCATCATCATCATCATCCACCTCATTTAACACTAATTGCTGCTCCCCACCGTCATCTTCTTGTGACTGTGGATGCTCAAGAGTTTGGGAATCAGTGCACAAGATCTCCCTATGTCCCTCTTCAAGTGGCCAGAGTGTGGGATCACTCGTTTGCCAAGACTCTCCATGGTGGGAGGAAGGAGGATCAGGGCGAGGATTCTGTTGACCAGACTCTTGGCTACTGAGACTGGACTTGGTGGAAGACAGGGTGGTGCTTAACCGACTGGAAGGATTATCTGCTGAAATCCAACCGACCGCCTGGTCGCACTGGTCTGACTTCCAGAGTGGTGTCCTGCGCCGCCCTGCAAACTGGGACATGAAGCTAGGTATCGTGGATGAGTGTGTTTCTTGTGCTCTGGCAGCAGACACAGTTTCACCGTGCCCAGGGCCACGGCCTCTGTGTGCACCATCAGCAGCACGGCCACTGCCCCGTCCATTACTACCCGCCTTCAGCATATTAAATGGTATATGTGCTCGCAAGTGTGTCACACATACAGTAGAGCAGGTTTTGTAAGTGTATGCGCAAATAAAGTACACAGAATGTCACAGATACTTTTAGGATGCGCAAACGTTATACAGGAGGTATAACGCAAGTATGTCATTAGTGTTGATCGCGAATATTCTAATCGCAATTTTTTTTACGAATATTGGCACTTTGAGAATTCGCGAATATCTAGAATATAGTGCTATATCTTCGTAATCGCAAATATTCTAGATTCTTTTTTATCAGTACCCATGATCCCTCCCTGCTTCTAGCTTGCGGGCCAATGAGAAGGCGGCAATATCTTTGACTTTAGGAGTAGTGTTGATCGTGAATTTTCGTATCACAAATATATGACGAATATTCACCCAAATATTCACGAAATATCGCAAATTAGAATATTGCCCCTGCCGCTCATCACTGGCTGTCATCACCGTCTAATAAAAAATGACACTGAATGAATGTCACTGATATTTTGGATACGCAAACATTATACTGGAGATATCGCACAGGTAATGTAACTGTCCGCAGCGGACACCATCTATAAACAAAGTACACTGCAGGGCTCCAGATGGCGACCAAAATGGTCGCCAATGCGACTTAGAATTTACAAATGGCGACAAGACTTTTTAGTCTTGTCGCCATTTGCGACTAGACCCTCCATGGCAGCTCTGCAGTAGAACAGCGACGGGCACAGGAGCCCCGCCGATGTTCTTCTCAGTCTGAGGCAGCTCGGTCACAGCACACAGACAACAGCAGAGCCGCTGGCAGCAGGGAGGGGAGGGGCTGGGAGGAGCGTAATCTGATCCTAGAGTGGAAGCTGCTTCTGCCAGCCCCTCCCCTCCCCCGCCCCCGCCCACCAACCAATCAGAGCTGAGGCAAGGCAAGCACTAGCAGCTCTGAGTCTGAGTCACTGACACAAGTGCAGGGAGTCTGAGAAAGAATCGAATGAGTCATAGGTTAAAATAATCTAAAGATCCGACATTAGGCTACTTTCACACTAGCGTTCGGCTGTCCGCTCGTGAGCTCCGTTTGAAGGGGCTCACGAGCGGACCCGAACGCCTCCGTCCAGCCCTGATGCAGTCTGAATGGATGCGGATCCGCTCAGACTGCATCAGTCTGGCGGCGTTCAGCCTCCGCTCCGCTCAGCAGGCGGACACCTGAACGCTGCTTGCAGCGTTCGGGTGTCCGCCTGGCCGTGCGGAGGCGTGCGGATCCGTCCAGACTTACAATGTAAGTCAATGGGGACGGATTCGTTTGAAGATGCCACAATATGGCTCAATCTTCAAGCGGATCCGTCCCCCATTGACTTTCAATGTAAAAGTCTGGACGGATCCGCTCAGGCTAATTTCACACTTAGCTTTTTTTTTGCCAATATAATGCAGACGGATCCGTTCTGAACGCAGCCTCCGTCTGCATTATTATGATCGGATCCGTTCAGAACGGATCCGATCGAACGCTGGTGTGAAAGTAGCCTTAGAGACTCATTCGATTCTTTCTTAGACTCCCTGTACAGTGTGCCCCCCCAACACCCCAGTATAAGAAACATTGGTGGCACAGTGTGCCCCCCCAACACCCCAGTATAAGAAACATTGGTGGCACAGTGCACCCCCCCAACACCCCAGTATAAGAAACATTGGTGGCACAGTGTGCCCCCCCCCCCAACACCCCAGTATAGGAAACATTAGTGGCTCAGTGGGAAGTGCCAATGAGGGTTAAAAAATAATTTAAAAAAATTAACTCACCTCCTCTAGTTGATCGCGTAGCTGCCGGTCTCCTGTTCTTTCTTCAGGACCTGTGGTGACGTCAGAGCTCATCACATGGTCCATTACCATGGTGATAGATCATGTGATGTATCATGTGATGAGCACAGTGATGTCACCACAGGTCCTTTGACAGGTCCTGAAGAAAGAACAGGAGACGATCAATTGGAGGAGATGAGTTAATTTTTATTTTTTAACCCTCATTGGCACTGCCCACTGCGCCACCAATGTTCATTATATTGAGGGGGGGGGGCGCACTGCGCCACCAATGTTTATTATATTGAGGGGGCACACACTGCGCCCCCCAATGTTTATTATACTGGGGTGTTGGGGGGGGTGCGCACTGCGTCACCAATGTTTATTATATTGAGGGGGGGCACACTGCGCCACCAATGTTTATTATACTGGGGTGTTGGGGGGGTGCGCACTGTGCCACCAATGTTTATTATATTGAGGGGGGGCACACTGCGCCACCAATGTTTATTATACTGGGGTGTTGGGGGGGTGCGCACTGTGCCACCAATGTTTATTATATTGAGGGGGGCACACTGCGCCACCAATGTTTATTATATTGACCTTCTACTATGCATTCTGTATTAAAGAATGCTATTATTTTCCCTTAGAACCATGTTATAAGGGAAAATAATACAGTGAATAGACTTTCATCCTAGCAACCATGAGTGAAAATTGCACCGCATCCGTACTTGCTTGCGGATGCTTGCGATTTTTACGCAACCCCATTAGCTTCTATGAGGCCTGCGTTGCATGAAAAATGCACAACATAGTGCATGCTGCGATTTTCACGCAACGCACAAGTGATGTGTGAAAATCACCGCTCATGTGCACAGCCCCATAGAAATGAATGGGTCCGGATTTAGTGCGGGTGCATTCCGGTATTTTGAATGCCAGATCCGGCACTAATACATTCCTATGGGAAAAAATGCTGGTTCCGGCATTCAGGCAAATCTTCAGTTTTTTTCGCCGGAGATAAAACCGTAGCATGCTGCGGTTTTATCTTTTGCCTGATCAGTCAAAATGACTGAACTGAAGACATCCTGATGCAAACTGAACGGATTGCTCTCCATTCAGAATGCATGGGGATATGCCTGATCAGTTCTTTTCTGGTATAGAGCCCCTGTGACGGAACTCTATGCCGGAAAAGAAAAACACTAGTGTGAAAGTACCCTAAAATATTTTAGTTTAAATCCCCCCTTTCCCAATTTTACATATAAAATATATAAACAATAAATAAATAAACATATTACATAGCGCTGTCCAAACTATTAAAAAATATCTCCTATGCGGTGAGCATTAGACATTTTTTAGTCACCTTGTCACCCCAAAAAATAGGATAGGACTGTTCTATTATGGGCCGAATGTTTCATAAAATGCGAAATGCACGCAGCTTTTTTTGGGTTGATTGAGTATCGCAATACTTTTTTATGGTGACAAAAGCGAATCAAAATTTTGGTATCAAAACAACCCTACGCCGATCTGATCGGATTAGCGTTGTCACGATACCAAAATTTTGATTCGGTTTCGATTTGGCGACTAAAAATTTGATTTGGCTCCTAAATTTTTCAGTTCAGGAGCCAATGGCTACTAGGTATTTTTTTTAGTCTGGAGCACTGCACTGGATGTCGCTGCACACACGTTAGACAGGAGATGTAGCGCAGATAATGTCGCTGTCTGCAGCGGCCAAACAATTGCAAGCCAGATACAACTATACTACTGTCCTTATGAGGACTTTTGGGTCTATAACAAGTATAAAAGCTAAAATATTCCTATATCACTCCCTACACTATCTCTCCCTTCCTCAGCACAGCTCTCCCTGACTAATACTGAGCCGCACACGTGTCATGGGGTGCTATATAGCACCCGATGACGCGTTCCGGCCAGCCAATCACTGTAATGCCAGCAGCCAACATGGCTACGGCATTACAGTGAAGGGCAGTACTTACCTGCACGTTTATTGGCTGCGTAGCAGCAAACAGACGTGCGGGGAGGAGACTTGAACATCGCGCTCGAGCACACGCCGAACACCGCGATGTGCTCGAGTAAAATTAGTGTTCGGCCGAGCATTCTCACCCAACACTACTTGTGACATGCCAATGAGAATGACTGAGGTGACGGGTTTATGACCATGTAATGACTGACATCTTACCATTCAATACTTGCCGGATTATCAGCCTAATATTTCTTTACCTGTCTGCAGACACGAGACTTCTCCAGCAGATACTGCTCGATCTTGGCGCCCTCAATGGCTCCTTTCTTATTGAAGTGTATATCGATGTACTTCCCGAAACGACTGGAATTGTCATTGCGAATTGTCTTGGCGTTGCCAAAAGCTGAAAGGGCATCGATAACAGCGCCAATGTCAGGGCGTATACAGGAAGTACCACATACAGTGTCCGATACGTGAGTAGATAATGGAGGAGGGGCTTATGTATCAATAGTGTAGCTTAAGAAATTGACACATTTTAACTTACACTTTTTACTAAAACTTTTAGGACTATTGGTACAGTATATTAAAGTGGTTGTTCACCTGCGTCAACATCCATTTCACATGGGACCCGTGACCTCTGCAGCCGATCATTGGCTGCTGCAGTGACTAGTGTTGAGCGAAGTTATGGGAAATTCGATTTGGCTGCTTCGCCGATTTTAGCAAACAAATTCGCTTTGTGGCGAAATGCTTCGTCACGAAGTGCATTTCTTTCTAAATAGTGGGTGCAATGACAGGGAAGGGCAACGTGCCGCACGGGTGACACACTGTGGCGGATTACAATAGGGGCGTTCGGGTCAGCAGCCCCGGGCCCAACACCGCTGGGGGGCCCAACGTCGACCCGAACGCCCTCATACTGCGGGGGGGGGGGGGGCACGGGAGCGCATAGTTCCCTGCTCCGCCGCTGATCACCGCCATAGGCTTCAGGCCTAGTAGGCGGTAGTTAAATCCCGATGGTGTCATTGCGCGCCTGTGACGGGACACAGTACTGTGACGTGTGCGCGCCTGCCTCATCCCGCCTTCCTCTGGCCCTGGACATAGGTGAGTATTTAGCTTTAATTTTTTTCATTTTTTATTTTTTTATTTCATGTGCCTACTTTGGGGGACATGGAGTGTGGGAACACAGGAGGACATATTAGTGTAGAGGCATCGATCGAGTACATCGGGGGAAAATTACTATATTGGGTCTTCTGTGTGGGGCCAAATTATTACGGAAGGGACTACTATGTGGGGGCAAGTTACTATATGGGGCAGTGTGGGGGCAATTACTGTGTGGGACAGTGTGGGAGAAATCACTATATGAGGCTTCGTGGGGGACGTTGTTATTGGGGAGGCACTGTAGGGACCAGTCTATTATTTTTGGGGACACTATTCAGGGATTATTGCCTGGAGCACAATAGAGGGTGGTATTATTACTGGGGGGCTCTAGGGGACATTATAGCTGCTGTGGAGACTATAGGGACATTTGGGGTAATTTATCAAACTGGTGTACAGTACAATTGGCTTAGTTGCCCATAGCAACCGATCAGATTCCACCTTTCATATTTGACAGCTCTTTTGGAAATCCAGTTCTACTTTACACCAGTTTGATAAATGACCCCAATTATGTCTATTAGGGTCACTATTTTTTCAGCAGTATAGTACCTGGGGCATTGGGGGGCGCAACGGCACAGTATTGGGGGTGGCAGCAGGATGACACTGTGGGGACACCAGGATGGGGAGGTTGATGGAAAAATTGAGAAATCTAACGTGTCTGTGTTACAAACTGTAGAGACGAGATGCGGCTGAAAGAATTTGTCATGGCGGTCTGGGTCTAACGGAGGAGAAGAGGAAAGAGAAGGTCTACATGACAGGAGATGTCACTGGATGTAAGAGGTATGTGGTGCTGTATGCTGTATGTTTTTTTTATTATAATTATATGAATTTTAAATTTGGCGACCACATTTTTCAGTTTAGGACCCAATTTGGGGTAATTTGGGGTATTTTTAGTCTGAAGATGTCATATGGTCTAGGAAGAGATTGTGTCGCTCATGAAGCACCACAGCCTCTTCATACAAAAAAAACTAAACTAAAATGGAGGGGGAGGGGGCCCAAGTTGGGTAGACAGCACCGGGCCTATCATGCACCTTATCCGCCCCTGGTGACTCGTGACTGCTGCGACCAGTGATTGGATGCAGTAGTCACATGACCTGTGTTGAAATGGATATTGACATAGGGAGACCCAGAACCTGAAGAGCCAACGGGACACCGTTAGAGCCAGAACACGGTGGTGCGGACCAGGTAGGTATGATCGCCACTGCAGGTCAGGCCATGCTGTGTGGTCTGTGTAAAACATTATAAAGCTGAACAATCCCTTTAAGGGGTTTCCCAGGCTTAGCTTAAGTAAATATTAAATTAATCACTGTATCAAGAAAAGTTCTTCAACTTTCTGATATAATGTGTGTTTTAATTTAGCAGTTTCAAGATCTCTGCTAGCGGTCAGTGAATAGAAACATTCTTAACCAGTCTTAAAACCTATTGAGAAATTGCTAGTGACTGTCTACCAGAGCTTTCTCTTCTCATAAACCCTGCAGCACTATGAACAGGACTAGGGAGAGAAAAAGTTCCATTCACTGACAGCTAGCAGAGATTGTTAAAATGATGATGGACTGAAAGCTGCAGAAATGTTTAGCATACTTTTTTTTTTTTTTTGCTGCATGACATGGTACATGAGGTTTTTAAGTATTATCAACTGGGGTTCTTTCCTACTGACCCTCCAGGATGGGATTGGCTTCCAGCACTTGTTGCTCTATCCACGAGTGTTGACCACTGATAGCTGCCAGGAATTGCAGGATAAGTTTGGTGCTCTCGGTTTTACCGGCACCAGATTCACCGCTGCAACAGATCACGTGTCAATGAAATTAATTCAGTTATACATAGTAGCATCAATAACGATAATTACAATATAAAACACAACAACGGCTACAAGTCTAAATGTAAATCCGAGATATAATATTGAACATTTTGCAATTATTGCTTCTTGCAGCCACCACTAGAGGGAGCTTATGAGCTTACTGCATCATTTGCGGTATGCAGTGAGCTCCCTCTAGTGGTGGCTTCAGGCAGTCAGAATTTTCCAATTACAACCTCTATAAAAGCATTAACAAACTAATAGGGACATTCACTTGGCATTTTAACTGTTTACAGTATATAACCCTGCGAGAGGGCCTGTATTGGGGCCATGGGGTTGTTTTTCTCACCTAATGATACAACACTGGTCCTTACTGTTTCGCTGCATGTTGAAGTAACAGTTGTCGGCTATGGCAAAGATGTGGGGGGGCATTTCTCCGATCTTTTTGTTGGTATAAAGGCGTATCTGGTCTGGAGTGTAGATGGGGAGTAGCTGGTAGGGGTTCACTGCAACTAATATGGATCCAGTGTAGGTCTGCAAGAGGAAAATGAGAGTCACATCACATACAACTTAACCTGCATACAGGGTACCGTTATATACCGTGCCTACTGTAACGCCCCAGAGTGGCATTACCACTTCTGCATCCTGCTACTATCTCTAATGGGCTAATATAATGTCATCTTATGTATTTTATTCAGGTCCACTTCACTGTGCATTTTCAATGTTTTGCAACTGTTTATATGTAATGTGCCTGGTTCACCAGCAGGTGGCAGCAAACACGGCAGAGCTGTACTTAGAGAGAATGGAGCTTTCCATTCCATAATAACCCCCCTCTGTAGAGGAGTGGGCTCGTCCAGATTCCTGCAGGAAGGGTGGGGACCTGTTCAACTATATACAAGGTCTGGACTAAATTTTTCTCTGAAATTCCTCAATTATTCCCCCTATTTATTGCTTCGCAGCCAAAGCCTGGGGTCTAGCCGTATCCAGGTAGGAGCTCTGTGACACATATAAAGAGAAATTTTAGGCCACACTATACCACTAGTATATTCCTATACCTGGGTCGCATTACATAGAGGACCCTAGGTGGAGGCGCCCATTGCACTACAATGTAGCATACAGCTGCTTACTAACCTGTACTGTGTTATCATATATAGACCTGTATTTAGTTCAGCGTTGCAAGGAGTGGGGCAGAGGGACTGCATACTTACCAACATTTGAACCCCAAATTTTCTGGTCATTTTATGCACTGCCTTTCCCCCAGACAGGACAGTCGAGAAACGTCCCTTTATGCATAAATTCTGAGACAATGTAGCAAAAATCTGCACTTGTTAATATTGGGAGCAGATTATTAAAGTGACTGTAGGATCCGACTACACAGGGTTTTATTGTAGTCTGTAACCATGGAAACACAGAGCTGTATGCACAAACTGATAGGAGCTTTTTAAACAGGAATACTAATTGTAACGTTTAATGCCCAAATCTTACTTACAAATATTTAAATCTCAATAGTGGGGCTAATTAAATCCTGCTATGTTCTGACTATGATCACCCCTTAAATAGTTTTACCTCTGTAGGCATTCTGCCTTTTTTTGTTTGTTTTTTAGGCCCCGTCTCAGCTGTATGTGGCACGAACCCAAACCCACTTTTATGCATATTTGCCCCTGTTGACCCATTTTACTGGATACTCTACAATATCCATGGGGGTAGGCTTCTGCCACTAGGAGGCAGCACTAATTGAAAAGTCTTGAGCTCCTCCCTCACAGCCTATGCCCACCTATAGGGGTTGTCACCCGACGCCCCCAAAGTAGCAATTAGCTTGTCTGGTCAGACCTTACCCCTGAGGCGCCCCCTAATTCATGAATGGCTCATGTCCGCTAGAGGAGATGACCGTACAAAGTGGCTCTCAGCTCCTGCTCATGGAGGGCGGTCCTCAGCGAGAGACCACCCTTCTATAACCTCCATATACATGACTGCTGCCAAAACTGGACAAATGGCAGAAAACTGGAATTGTCCAACTAAAGACCCTATATCAGGCATACCATGACATGCAATAATATCACATGCACATGAGATGGTGACATGGATTAGGTGGTCATAAGCTGCAGGTCACATGACGGTGACCAGAGGACATGCTGGTGAGATGTCTGCATGGCTCTTACCTGGAAACCATGCAGGCAGTGCAGGCTGTCGTGAGGCCTCCCATGACGCTGCAGGTCCAGAGTGTGGAGATTTGCGGGGTCAAGACCATTAGGCAGCAAAAGGGGTGATATAATGTTCTTACCAATCCATGTTCTGGCCCATAACGGTAAGAGGCAGGCTACCATAGGTGATGGCACCCTGTTTCGGTCTTGTCTATTCCCATCGCATCGAGGTCTGAGACCTCCACCTATCCTGAGAATGAAGGGGCCACATCGCTGATTCGGCACTGATGCCGCCTGCACAGCGGCGGCCTGGCCTTCCGATATAAGGGAATGGACCCCAGGTCCATTTAGTTTCATGCACAGCCAGGTGGCTGGAAAAATCTAGACGGGGCACAATCGGCAGTGTGGCCCCTTCATTCTTAGCAATGGTCAAGGATCCCACCTCCAAAGGTCAGACCCACACCTACTATAAAAAAAAATGCATGGTCTACCCATAGGCCATCACTTTTTGAGATGGATATACCCCTTTGCACCTATAGCTGACTGTTGTGACTACTTTTCTGACTACTTCTTCTTCACAGTACTTCTTCCCGATCCTGCCTGCCCTCCATTACTGACTACTGGCCTGTCTGACTACGCCCCAGAGTCCCAGACTCATCCTGCTACCTTTCCCATACGTTTTAGGGCTCATGCTGCTTACCGCAAATAGCCATCTGAAATACAATGCCATCGGCCGTGTGGACTCCTGGTGCGGGTTCGAAAACATTGACTTGAATGGGTCCGAGATCCGCAAAATACGAGAAAAGATAGGACATGTCTTATCTTTAGCGGTGCAGAGGCACGGACCCAAAATCCCACAGAAGCTCTTTGTAGTTCTTCTGTGGGCTTCCGATCCCTGCCTCTGCTCTGCAAAAGATAGGAGATTACCAATCTTCGGCCATATGTTGCCCATCGCGGACCCATTCAAGTCAATGGGTCCGCACCACGGAGAGCAGGCGGCCTGTGCCCATATACGCACTGAGCCCATATAGGCACTGAGCCCTTACGTTTGTGGGCATCAGCCCTGAAAGTGACTTCTGTTACCATAACCACCGTGTTGTGTCACACCGCTATATGGGGAATTATGGGGCACCTATGGGCCCACGGAGCACCCTGATTTAAAACAAAGTCGGGGGAGGGTGCTATAGGTGAATTTAGCTGTCTGACTGACTGTTTCTAAGGGTTGTAAGGGATTAGATAACAAAAGAGGTAAAGTTCGGCAGCAATAATCTTGGATCTCAAAAGGTTACCCTGCCTCCTTCTGGGACCACCTCAATTACTGGTGGCACCTTCTAAACCAATCACAGTTCAGCTTTCATTTCATAATCTGCTCTTGAAAAATGAAAGCTGCTCTGTGATTGGTTGCCAGGGGCAACCTTTTCCTTTTAGATGGGGATTAAATGTCTTCTTGCCTTAGCCTTAGCGCTTAGTGTGGAAGCTTTAAGGTGGCGTCCACCTTCGTTCCAGGAAACCCGATGGACCAATATGAATGTAATGATGGCTGGGTTATACGACAAGCAGAATGGAGATGGAGGCGGCGGCCGGAGACACGATGGTAATATGAATGGCTACACTGAAGAATACTCACCCTGCCCCCACAGTTAGTCTTAGGAAAGAAGAACGGGTTAGATAATTATCAGTCACGTTATACACACACCTGATCATAGGATATATCAGTTCCTTTTTTCAAGAAACCGTCAACCAGCTGCTGTTGATGGATCTGTTATTCTTGTCATAGGTCTCAGTTTAGTGCTTTGTACTACTAAGTTGTACTTGGCCCCTGTTCCCATCTGCCTTTTGACTTTGGTCTGTACTAGCAGTACACAGGATCCATCATACGACATTAACGCCGGCCGATGGACGCCATCGACCTATTATGGTGTCCATCAGGGTTCCGTCCATAAGAAAAGATGCATTTTCTTACAACCTTGACCAATTTCCTAAACCGAGCTGGCCGAAATCATGGGACAACCCCTTTAAGTACTAAATAGTAAAAACGGATCTGTCAAAAGCAGCTTGTTGATGGTTTCCTTTTCTTTTTTTCTGGGATTAAGTGAACTAAAATGACATGGTCAGAAGTCACAATATATTGCAAAGACATGGGATGCATTTAGGAATGCTTCCATTCAAAGACAACAAGCAGAGATCTTGAAAAGGGAGGAGTTGAACCGTAAAGTGCATTAAAAAGTTGCAGAATTTTTTATTCTAAACAGGTATCGGTCGCACATCTAGACTGGCAGCAAATGGGCGAGAGCTGCAGGGGGAATCTAATGTCTTAAAGGGGAACTCTACCAGAACAAGAAAAAACTATTTCCGAGTGTAGTTATTCACTTTGTCCTCTTGCGAATGTCCAGGTTTGTCCCTCTCCAGGAAGATGGCAATAGGGTAAATAGTGACCCCCACGAGACACCCACAAAGATCTGCCGAGGTCTCTGTAACCCCAGGATGTCAGCATAAGTAATACAAGGTCACACACCGAAGTCTCCCGGGGGGGGGGGGGGAACATCTCCTATTCTTACCATGAATTATTCAGGGCAGTGATAGGGTTAATTCTGCTCATACAATGGCCGCCACAATGCGCATTAAATCTTAATGCAGATCATGTAGACGGTCGGCCATAATTATCTGTCTCATATCTCACCCTTGTATCTGGGTGACACGTTCCTGCAGATCCGCTGGAGTGGATAGTGTTGCCAGTTCAGCATTTAAGTAACTTTACAAATACTTAGTATCATGTCCTATACTCCAGTCCCCTCCAGAGTTGCAATAAAAAAAATTCTGCTGGCTGCCACTTGAAACTGAGCTTCACGAAAGACGGTAAAAATTCTAACTGCAGCTCTGGATGTGACTAGAGTATAAGTCTGCTGGCGCCACTTGGAACTGATTTCCCATAATAGACTATAGTTCTGGATTGGATATTCTTGCCATAGAGCTACAAGAAATCCAGCAAAAATTTTAAATGCAGGCTTGTATGTGACTAGTGTATACTGCTGGGGAACATGCAACCATAGCCACTGTGTTTGTCCACACTTTTAGGTTCCAGATTATGCGCTGATTAATTTTACAACACATCTTTATATGGGTCAGTTTTCTGATACAGTGCTCTAAATCTCCTGCATAGACATAGAGTGACATGATACAATTCTGACTACCTGCTGTCACAACCAGACAGCTGAGAAGCTCTGACAGAGGCCTTTCAGAACCTCCCCCTTGAGTTCTGTGTTGTGGTATTCAGCTCCTCCTCTCATTAGCATCTCTCAGCTGTTATGTGTTGGACTAATTGTTTCCCTTTAAATTCTTTCCCAGAATGCTTTTCTGGGCGGCTTATATTTCTTCCTGGAGTATGTGTGCTTGCCCATCTGGTTCTCCTCTCCTCCACAAAGTTAAGTGTTACACTGTTATCTGTTATTTTCTGTTTGCTGGATCCCAGGTGACCCTGACTCCCTCCGTGTCTGGTGTAGGGAGCCGGTGGTCGTGTCCCCTCACTAATGTAGGGTGCTCAGGGCTTTATAGTCAAGGTTCGTGGATATGCATACCTCCACCATTCGGATCTATGCATAGGCTGAGCAGCCAGGGAAAGTGCCAGGTCTTCTACAGGGGTCTCCCTTTCGTTCCTTAGCTTTTGGATCCAGCGAGTCATTTATACATGTTGTTTTGCCTTGTTACCTGTACACATTCCGTGACATTATAAGCCGCCCAGACCGTCTTAAGCATGGATCCGGTTTCACTTTTGGCTGAACGCCTCCAGGGTCTTTCATTGGAGGTAGCTGACCTCCGTAAGACTTTTTCTCAGCTTCAAGTGACCGGTTCAGCTTGCGTTCATGGAGCTTGTTCTGAGCCTAAGATCTCGCTCCCGGATACGTTCTCCGGGGGTAGTGAGAATTTTGTGCGTTTTAGAGAGGCTTGCAAACTCCATTTTCGCCTTCTTCCCCATTCTTCTGGTGATGAGGAACGGAGGGTGGGGATCATTATATCGCTGCTCAGGGGTAACGCTCAGTCCTGGGCCTTTTCGCTGCCGGAGGGGGCACGGCCCCTCCGTTCAGTGGATGAATTCTTTTTAGCCCTGGGTCAGATATATGATGATCCGGATCGTATTGCTCTGGCGGAGTCTAGACTACGTCTCCTATGCCAGGGTAAACAATCCGCAGAAATATACTGCTCAGAATTTCGGAGTTGGGCAGCTGATACTGGTTGGAATGATGCTGCACTCCGAAGTCAATTTTGCCATGGTCTTTCAGAGGGATTGAAAGATGCATTTGCCTTTCATGAAAGGCCTATTTCTTTGGACTCTGCTATGTCTCAGGCCGTTCGTATTGACAGGCGTCTTAGAGAGAGAGGAGAGATCTCTCCTTCCTGTCATACTCGGTCCCAGGACTGTGCAGCGGTCCCATTCTCTGCGCAGGGGTCTCAGTCGCTGTCAGCCCCTTCTGAGCAGGAGCCCATGCAGTTGGGGTTGATTGCTTCTGACAATAGAAGATTCAGCCCGCATGGGAGGGTTTGTTTTTGTTGTGGAGGTATTAATCATTTGGCAAATATTTGTCCCTCTAGGAGATTCAGGCAGTTCTCTGGGTATAATAAAGAAACAAAGAGGAAAAAATCTTTGAAAAATGTTCCGTCTGTTACTATTGGCAGGATTGAGGCGGAGATTGAAGATTTTCCGTTTGCTTGTAGTTCCCGTTTTGTCCTGCCGGCTAGGGTGGCGCTAGAGAGCAATAACATTTTTTGTGAGATTTTTGTGGATAGTGGAGCAGCGGTCAATCTCATTGATAATCACTTTGCGATAACTCATGGTTTCCAGGTGTGCGCTTTGAGAAAGGATATTCCTGTATTTGCTATCGATTCCGCTCCACTTTCTCAGAAATCATTAAAGGGCATAGTTCACAATATCCGTTTAATTGTAAGTGATGCTCATGTTGAGGATGTGTCATGTTTCGTCCTTAGCGGTTTGCCCACCCCGCTGGTGTTGGGGCTGCCCTGGCTCACTAAGCATAACCCCACCATTGATTGGCAAGCGAAGCAAATAAATGGTTGGAGTGACTTTTGCAGAGAGAATTGCCTCATGACATCTGTTTCTGAGGTTGCTACTAAGACTGTACCATCTTTTCTCTCTGAATTTTCGGATGTCTTCTCTGAGAGTGGAGTTCAGGATTTGCCCCCGCACAGGGAGTACGATTGCCCTATTAATCTCATCCCAGGTGCCAAGCTGCCTAAATCTCGTTTATACAATCTTTCCCAACCTGAGAGGATCGCTATGCGTACTTATATCTCTGAGAGTCTGAGAAAGGGACACATACGACCCTCGAAGTCACCTGTTGCCGCTGGTTTTTTCTTTGTTAAGAAAAAAGATGGTTCTTTAAGACCTTGTCTGGATTTCAGGGAGCTGAACAATATCACAATTCGTGACCCTTATCCGCTTCCTCTGATCCCGGACCTATTTAACCAGGTTGTTGGGGCTAAACTCTTTTCCAAATTAGATTTAAGAGGGGCATACAACCTGGTCAGGGTCAGAGAAGGGGACGAATGGAAGACGGCCTTCAATACCCCTGAGGGCCATTTTGAAAACTTGGTTATGCCTTTTGGTTTGATGAATGCCCCAGCCGTTTTCCAGCATTTCGTGAACAGCATTTTTTATCATTTGATGGGAAAATTTGTATTGGTGTATTTGGATGACATTTTGATTTTTTCTCCCGATTTCAAAACTCATAAGGAACATTTACGTCAGGTCTTGCTCATCCTGCGGGAGAATAAATTATATGCGAAACTGGAAAAATGTGTGTTTGCGGTTCCAGAAATTCAATTTCTGGGGTTTCTTCTCTCCGCTTCTGGTTTTCGCATGGACCCAGAGAAGGTCCGCGCTGTGCTTGAGTGGGAGCTTCCTGAGAATCAAAAGGCGCTGATGCGTTTTTTGGGCTTTGCCAATTATTACAGGAAGTTTATCTTAAATTATTCTTCTATTGTTAAACCACTCACTGATATGACCAGAAAGGGGGTAGATTTTTCTTCTTGGTCAGTAGAGGCGCGTAAGGCTTTTTCTGATATCAAGGAGAGTTTTGCTTCCGCTCCCATCTTGGTGCAACCTGATGTTTCGTTACCCTTCATAGTTGAGGTTGATGCTTCTGAGGTGGGTGTGGGGGCGGTCTTGTCTCAGGGTTCCTCTCCTGCCAATTGGCGACCGTGTGCCTTTTTCTCAAGAAAACTCTCCTCCGCAGAGAGAAATTACGATGTGGGAGATAGGGAATTGTTGGCCATCAAGTTGGCTTTTGAGGAATGGCGCCATTGGCTAGAGGGAGCCAGACACCCTATTACCGTATTTACTGACCATAAAAATCTGGCCTACTTGGAGTCAGCCAAGCGTCTGAACCCGAGACAGGCCAGATGGTCGTTGTTCTTTTCTAGGTTTAATTTTGTTGTCACGTTCCGCCCTGGAGTTAAGAATGTGAAGGCAGATGCCCTGTCACGTTGTTTTCCGGGAGGCGGGAATTTTGAAGACCCGGGTCCCATTTTGGCTGAAGGTGTGGTGGTCTCTGCTCTTTTTCCTGAATTGGAGGCAGAAGTGCAGGCAGCCCAGTCAGAGGCTCCTGATCTTTGTCCTCCTGGGAGGTTGTTTGTGCCTCTCGCTTTAAGACACAAGATTTTTAAAGAACACCACGATACGGTCCTTGCTGGGCACCCGGGGGTAAGAGCCACACTGGATCTCATCGCTCGGAGATTCTGGTGGCCTGCGCTTCGTAAGTCGGTTGAGGGTTTTGTGGCAGCCTGCGAGACTTGCGCTCGTGCCAAAGTCCCTCATTCACGGCCATCAGGTCCTCTCCTTCCCTTACCCATTCCTTCCCGTCCTTGGACACATCTGTCCATGGACTTTATCACGGACCTGCCTCGTTCCTCGGGGAAGACTGTGATTCTGGTGGTGGTGGACCGTTTTAGCAAAATGGTGCATTTCATCCCTTTTCCTGGTTTGCCCAATGCTAAGACGCTGGCGCAGGCATTTGTTGATCACATTGTCAAATTGCACGGTATTCCTTCAGACATAGTCTCTGATAGGGGCACGCAGTTTGTTTCCAGATTCTGGAAGGCTTTCTGTTCTCGCTTGGGGGTTCGGTTGTCATTCTCTTCTGCTTTCCACCCGCAGTCGAATGGCCAGACAGAGCGCGTCAATCAGAATCTGGAGACATATCTGCGCTGTTTTGTGGCGGAGAATCAAGAGGATTGGTGTTCTTTTTTGTCCCTTGCTGAGTTTGCTTTAAATAACCGTCGTCAGGAGTCCTCTGATAAGTCACCATTTTTTGGTGCATATGGGTTTCATCCACAGTTTGGGACTTTCTCGGGAGAGGGGTCTTCTGGTTTACCTGATGAGGACAGATTCTCCTCGTCTTTGTCATCTATTTGGCAAAAGATTCAAGATAATCTAAAGAGCATGACTGAGAGATATAAGCGTGTGGCTGATAAGAGACGTGTGCTTGGTCCGGACCTGAATGTTGGTGATCTGGTGTGGTTGTCTACCAAGAATATCAAATTGAAGGTTCCCTCCTGGAAGTTGGGTCCTAGGTTTATTGGGCCTTACAAAATCCTGTCTGTCATCAATCCTGTTGCATACCGTCTTGATCTTCCTCAGACTTGGAAGATCCATAATGTTTTTCATAAGTCCTTATTGAAACCTTATGTTCAACCCATTGTACCCTCGCCTTTGCCTCCTCCTCCGATTATGGTTGATGGGAATCTTGAATTTCAGGTCTCTAGGATTGTGGATTCTCGTCTTGTCCGCGGTTCTCTTCAGTACCTTGTTCACTGGGAGGGGTATGGTCCTGAGGAGAGGATGTGGGTCTCAGTGACGGACATTAAAGCCTCTCGTCTCATCAAGGCTTTCCATAGGTCCCATCCTGAGAAGGTGGGTTCTGAGTGTCCGGAGTCCACTCGTAGAGGGAGGGGTACTGTCACAACCAGACAGCTGAGAAGCTCTGACAGAGGCCTTTCAGAACCTCCCCCTTGAGTTCTGTGTTGTGGTATTCAGCTCCTCCTCTCATTAGCATCTCTCAGCTGTTATGTGTTGGACTAATTGTTTCCCTTTAAATTCTTTCCCAGAATGCTTTTCTGGGCGGCTTATATTTCTTCCTGGAGTATGTGTGCTTGCCCATCTGGTTCTCCTCTCCTCCACAAAGTTAAGTGTTACACTGTTATCTGTTATTTTCTGTTTGCTGGATCCCAGGTGACCCTGACTCCCTCCGTGTCTGGTGTAGGGAGCCGGTGGTCGTGTCCCCTCACTAATGTAGGGTGCTCAGGGCTTTATAGTCAAGGTTCGTGGATATGCATACCTCCACCATTTGGATCTATGCATAGGCTGAGCAGCCAGGGAAAGTGCCAGGTCTTCTACAGGGGTCTCCCTTTCGTTCCTTAGCTTTTGGATCCAGCGAGACATTTATGCATGTTGTTTTGCCTTGTTACCTGTACACATTCCGTGACACCTGCAGCCACCACTAGAGGGAGCTCACTGCATACTGTTTTATTATTACATAAAAACTGTATGCAGCGAGCCCCCTCTAGTGGTGGCTGCAGGCAATCAGAAGTGTATCATGTCACTTTATGTCTCTGCAGGGGGAATTTGGAGCTCTGTATCAGAAAAATTAAGCTTATAAAAATATATTATGAAAATAGAATTTTGGATGATGGTGGTGACTTTTGGACATTTACTTTCAGGTTCTGGAAAACTGATCTGTAAATATTCCCTTAACACTTGCTCTACTCCTTTACAAGGAATCCATGGGATCTGGGAAGCAGCAATGACTAACATCTTGGCAACCTCCGTATAATCCTCCACCTTTGCTTCCTGTGTGTCAAGAATACAGAAAGTATCCACATCCTCGGACTCACATATATGAGGTGCTCCCTGTATCGAATGAGTAGATTACGCAGGATCCCAGCCTCGTTGAGATCTCCTAGGCGGATCATGTCCTCCACTCCATGGATTGATGTTGGGTGCATCGGTTTAATGTGTGTTGCATTTTGAGGAGATATCCAGTTTTCCTGGAAGTGAAACAGATTAGTATAAAAGACGTTTATAATTTATCGAATAATTTAAAGGGGGGTTCCACCTAAAAAAAGTAAAGCTGGGTGACAACTAATATGGCCGATGTCCCTGCTATCAACATACTGTACCTTCATTTGAATTCTTATTTAGCAGGACAAGACCCATTCCTGTTACACTGCTGGTGCCCTCAAAATAGTCAGTAATGCCCCCCTGTAAATTATTATTAACTCTATCCCTTTATGGTCTAGGTTCAATCATCACCCAGCTTGGCCTTGAACAGATACATGCGAGAAAAAGTTGAATTACAGTCTCTAACACCTTTTTGCATATATCGTGGTGGAACACTGAGGTCATGACCCAACAGAGCCACTATTTTGTTAGTCAGAGTTGGAAAGTTCTCAGCCACAGTTGTCTCCCAGGGTTGGGAATCATGACTGTTTCCCTAGTGTTCTAGAGTAGTGGAGAGATTCATGTCTGCTTCCTTGGTGGTGTAGGATAGTGGAAGGTTTGCTGCTTGCTTCCCTAGTGGTCTAGAGTAGTAGAGGGATTTATGCCTGTTTCCCTACTGATTTAAGGTAGGGGACTCATGCTTGCTTTACGCTAGCGAAGTGTAGGGATTCATACCTGCTTGATTCATGGCTGCTTCCCTAGTGGTCTAAGGTAGTGAAGAGATCCATGCTTGCCACCCTGGTGGTCTAGGGGAGTAAAGTGATTCATGCCTGCTTCCTTTGGGATATAGTGGATGGAATCATGGCTGCTTCCCTAGTGGTCTAGGGAAGTGAGGGGATTCATATCTGCATCTGGTAGTCTGGGTTAGTGGAGAGCTTCATCCCTGCTTCCCTGGTGGTCTAAGGTAGTGGAGAGATTCATGCATGCTTCTGCTGTAGGGTAGTGAAGGGATTCATGCCTGCTTCCTTGATGGTCTAGGGTAGTGGAGGGATTCATATCTGCCTCCCTAGTGGTCTAGCATGGTGGAGAGATTCATGCGTGGTGCGATGGTAGTGGGTAGTGGAAGAATTCATTCTAGATTTTATGGTATTCTAGGGTAGTGAGTACTACTACCTGCTTCCCTGTCTATGGTTGTGGAGGTAGGGGCGGAACTACTACTGTAGCAGCCATCTCGGCTGCTACAGAGACCAAAATATCAAGGAGACTGGCCTGGCAGTAGCTGAGACCATAGCTCAAGGATGGCCAACCTGAGGCTCTGCCTTGTTTTACAGCTGACCATCTAAGGACCGCGGTGCTAACCACCATACAGACAGAGATAGAGCATTTTAGAAACTGGGTGAGGAGTGAGAGCTGCAAGTCGTAACTGCACATCGCATTTCCGACCTAGTTTCTAAAGGTTCTGTTTCTAGCTGTATGCTTTGGCTTTAGTCTTGTTTTAAAGCTTAGATTGTCTCATATCTCTAGGTAAAATATAGCCTGACTGTTATATTGGCAGCCCATGTCCACCACTGCTCTGTTATCCCAGGTGGGCTGCAGTTTTTTTCGTGCAGGTCCGACTACCATAATCTTCTGACCTATCTTCCCGGGCAGGCTGCAGTCCCTCCATTCCGACTGGGCCTCTTTTTAGGGCGCGCAACCGCTCCCTACGGCTCTTAAAGGGGCAAGTGTGTCCCAATCTTTATCAACCACTGGCTTCTAACCTAGGGGTATTTCAGATACCTTCCCAAGTGGCAGAGTGTCTGAGCAATAGGTTTGTTAGCTTGCTAGATCCTTCTTGTCTGCCCATGTACTTCTGCCTGATTCCCAGATTCTGACCCTCTGCTTCCTGACCTGACCCTGGCCTAATCACTGTACTGACCCTGTTCTGCCTGCCCTGACCTTTGGACTGTTTCATGGATTTGCACAAACTCTGCTTGCTCTGACCTCAGCTTATTACTCTTTTGCCTGATCCCTCTGTGCTTCACACCGGTGTCTCTGACCTCTGTGGGTCAGCTGTTAACCACACCAGGACTAATTCAGGAGGTAAAGTCTTGTGACTCCCCTGCAGCACAGTCCAGATCTCTGTATAGGGATTAAAGGGTGAATACCAGGGGACTGCTAGGATAAGGCCCTTAGGATTAGCCCAAAGTCAAATAGGTTATTTGATGCAGAGGTTCCACACCCACTACCTGTAACAGCCCTCTCCTTTAGCTATGTCTCAGCTAGCATGGAGGAGGAAAGTGGGGCATGCTGACAGGCTGCAGGGAAAGGAGAGAAATATAGATCCTCTCCTCTCTGTGTAACTACTGTACATGACCCCATGGAGAGGGGTAACATGAACTCATGTGCATGTTATCCCCTGCTCCTCCATCAATTACAGAGCATACTTGTACATATAAGGTCCTTTTTCCAGAAAACAAGTGAAAAGATATGCGCTTGCTCATCTAGTCACCCCTTTGCACCTAATTTGGACATTTATTGATCATCGACGCAGACGTTTGCCAGTGTCCGGATCTCGTCGTAAAGTAAGTCACCCACGAAACACTTGCACCACAGTCACACAAACATCATTAAAGTTTAGATTTTACACTGTCCCTATCCTATGCTTTTGCCATAAAATGTACTATCATTGTACAAAAGTAGTAAAACTTAAGTAGAACTGCACATATTTGGTATTGCCATAACCGTACCAACCCAGAGAATTACACATCATTTATGCCACATGATGGTGGTGAGGGAACTCAAAAGTTTCATATGGATCCCAGCTTTTTCTACAAACCGGATTCCAAAAAAGTTGGGACACTAAACAAATTGTGAATAAAAACTGAATGCAATGATGTGGAGATGGCAAATGTCAATATTTTATTTGTAATAGAACGTAGATGACAGATCAAACGTTTAATCCGAGTAAATGTATCATTTTAAAGGAAAAATACGTTGATTCAAATTTTCACTGTGTCAACAAATCCCCAAAAAGTTGGGACAAGTAGCAATAAGAGGCTGGAAAAAGTAAATTTGAGCATAACGAAGAGCTGGAAGACCAATTAACACTAATTAGGTCAATTGGCAACATGATTGGGTATAAAAAGAGCTTCTCAGAGCGGCAGTGTCTCTCAGAAGCCAAGATGGGTAGAGGATCACCAATTCCCACAATGTTGCGCAGAAAGATAGTGGAGCAATATCAGAAAGGTGTTACCCAGCGAAAAATTGCAAAGACTTTGCATCTATCATCATCAACTGTGCATAACATCACCCGAAGATTCAGAGAATCTGGAACAATCTCTGTGCGTAAGGGTCAAGGCCGTAAAACCATACTGGATGCCCGTGATCTCCGGGCCCTTAAACGACACTGCACCACAAACAGGAATGCTACTGTAAAGGAAATCACAGAACGGGCTCAGGAATACTTCCAGAAACCATTGTCAGTGAACACAATCCACCATGCCATCCGCCGGTGCCAGCTGAAACTCTACAGTGCAAAGAAGAAGCCATTTCTATGCAAGATCCACAAGCTCAGGCGTTTTCACTGGGCCAGGGATCATTTAAAATGGAGTGTGGCAAAATGGAAGACTGTTCTGTGGTCAGACGAGTCACGATTCAAAGTTCTTTTTGGAAATCTGGGACGCCATGTCATCCGGACCAAAGAGGACAAGGACAACCCAAGTTGTTATCAACGCTCAGTTCAGAAGCCTGCATCTCTGATGGTATGGGGTTGCATGAGTGCGTGTGGCATGGGCAGCTTGCATGTCTGGAAAGGCACCATCAATGCAGAAAAATATATTCAGGTTCTAGAACAACATCTGCTCCCATCCAGACGTCATCTCTTTCAGGGAAGACCCTGCATTTTTCAACAAGATGATGCCAGACCACATTCTGCATCAATCACAACATCATGGCTGCGTAGGAGAAGGATCCGGGTACTGAAATGGCCGGTCTGCAGTCCAGATCTTTCACCTATAGAGAACATTTGGCGCATCATAAAGAGGAAGGTGCAACAAAGAAGGCCCAAGACGATTGAACAGTTAGAGGCCTGTATTAGACAAGAATGGGAGAGCATTCCTATTTCTAAACTTGAGAAACTGGTCTCCTCGGTCCCCAGACGTCTGTTGAGTGTTGTAAGAAGAAGGGGAGATGCCACGCAGTGGTGAAAATGGCCTTGTCCCAACTTTTTGGGGATTTGTTGACACCATGAAATTTTGATTCAACATATTTTTCCCTTAAAATGGTACATTTTCTCAGCTTAAACTTTTGTTCCGTGATTTATGTTCTATTCTGAATAAAATATTAGAAGTTGGCACCTCCACATCATTGCATTCAGTTTTTATTCACGATTTGTATAGTGTCCCAACTTTTTTGGAATCCGGTTTGTAGTTACAACCCTGTGTGGAGAGGTTACTGCCCTAGTCTATGGTAGTGGAGTATTTAATATCCATTTCCTTGGGGGTCTAGGGTAATGAAGGAGTTAGCCTTGGCTACAGTGTTCCCACCATGTCACAGGCAGCACATGGACAACTAAAGTAGGTCTACAGTGTAAAGACCTTGCTTCCTAGAAACTGATTGTTGGGGGCTTGAGATGCATTCGCCGCTGAATCTTCAAGTTAGACTTTAATAGTAAGCTAAGAGGTCCCAAATAAATATTTTTTGCTAGACTTTTTGGCCTAAACATATTTAACACCATAGAATGCAAGAGCTGGGCAGCCCCTCCAGAAATCCACCCTCTTGTGGAGATCTGCAGATTTTCCTGACAATAATGTACATTACAAGTGTTGTTGACCATAAAGGAAGAAACATGGTGGCAAATGTGTAATGGTGCAAAATTAGGGTCTGACCCATCAAGATGGCTCTTTTGTGGCATTTACCCTTTACGACTTACGCTCAAAAGTGAAAAATATCAAATACTTGTTGGATTGGGATAAATTTGACTCATGTTTGACCAGGTCTTAGTCTCCACTAATACAAACTTACATTTCCTTCATCATCCAAGACCTGGATCTGACCCGAGTCGCACAGCTTAACCACGGCTCCAACCGGAACATCAAACTCTCGACCCGTCTTAAGGTCCAGCCAGACATAGTCACCCTGAAAGATAGGAGATCAGATAAGATTATATTCTGTTCTTCAAGGTGAAGGATTCCTTTCTACATCAACCATAAGCAGGGCTGGTGGCCCTTGATTTTGAGAAGACCATTGTGTAGCAAGGTGTTGAACTCGGGATGTTTAGGGTTTTTCACTTTTATGATTTCTCAATCAAACGTCGCACCACTCATTTTTTGGATCAACCACAGTACTAATGATAACATCTCAAATTTCGATTTGTCATGGCTAAAAATTTTATTTTTGGTATTCTGTAGCTATGTTGAAGGACGATTTAATTAAAACCATGGTATTGTCATAGAATGCTATGAAAAGAAAAACTTTCCTTTATACTGGCATCTCATAGTCAAGAATCTGATGACAATCTAACATCTAGATCACCAAGTATGGACATTAAATCACTAGGTCACCGGGCACCAAGAATAATCACTGTATTCTCAAGGACAGAGCATTAAATCTGTGGACCACCTGGAGTAGGACAATTAAATCATCAAATTCTGGACACTATACCACTAGATTACCAGGGATAGAACACTGAAACATTAAATAACCCTTGATAGGACAGTAGACCACTACATCACCAGGGACAGGACACTAAACACTGGATAATCAGTATAGGAAAGTAAACCACTAGATTATCAGGATAGGACAGCAAACCTCTGGATCAGTACAGATAAGACACCAAACATTAGATAACCAAGATAGGCCAGTAAACCACTAGATCACCAGGGCAGAAGACACTAAACACTAGATCAAAGGGACAGAAATAAACATCTAGTTCATGCAAGGCAGGAGTATAATACACTGGATCACCAGGATACAACAGTAAACCACAAGATCACCGGGGACAGGACACTGAACACTTGATCACCAGAATAGGACAGTACACCACAAAGTCACTGGGACAGTCACTGTATTCTCAAGGAGAGGACTATAAACTGTTACAAGGGACAAACTGTAGAGCATTAAATCAGTGGATCACCTGGATTAGGACAGTTAAATCATCAAGGTCAGGACACAAAACCACTAGATCACCATGGATAGAACACTGAAACACTAGATATCAAGGATAGGACATTAAACCACTAGATTGCCAGAAACAGGACACTAAACACTAGATCATCAGGATATAAGTAAACCACAAGGTCACCAGGGACAGGACGCTAAACCACATGGTCACCAGGGACAGGACGCTAAACCACATGGTCACCAGGGACAGGACGCTAAACCACATGGTCACCAGGGACAAGGCACTGAACATCTAGTTCCCGAGAGGCAGCATGCTAAACCACAGGGACAGAGCATTTCATCAATAAACCAGCACAGTAAAGACTGTATACCACTAAATCACTAGAAGAAGAAATCATTGGTAAACCACTGGATCAGAACACCAAAACACTAGATTACAGGGGAAAGATTTTTCATGTATGCCAATGGCAGGACACTAATCACTGAATCAACAAGGGAGGAAAACTATTCTTGGATCACTACAATAAAGACTGTAGATGACTAAATCACCAGATTACTAGGGGTAGGACTCTAAACAACTGGATTACCAGGGACAGGACAATAAATGAATAGACTACCCAGTGGCGTATATAGAGAAGGGCCCCATAGCAAGCGTCAAACCAGCCCCCCACACAGGACAGAAGGGTTTCTGCCTAAACCCTTTTCAATGACCTTGGGCCATTTTTCCACTGCCTCATCTGCTAAAAGTTGTCCCTTTAGTGCTCGTTCACACGAACGTTTTTTGCGTTCCGTATACGGACCGTTTATTGCGTTCCGTATACGTTCCGTATATGGAACCATTCATTTCAATGGGTCCGCCAAAAAAACGGAATGTACTCCATGAACATTCCGTTTCCGTATGTCCGCGATTCCATTCCGCTAGATTTTGAGTCTTGTCCTATTCTTGTCCGCAAATCACGGTCCGCGGCTCCATTCAAGTCAATGGGTCCGCAAAAAAAACTGAACACATACGGAAATGCATCTGTATGTCTTCCGTATCTGTTCCGTTTTTTTGCGGAACCATCTATTGAAAATGTTATGCCCAGCCCAATTTTTTCTGTGTAATTACTGTATACTGTATAGGCCATACGGAAAAACGGAACGGAACAGCGGAACCAAAACAGAAACACAACGGAAACAAAAAACGGAACAAGGGATCCGGAAAAAACGGACTGCAAAACACTGAAAAAGCCATACGGTCGTGTGAAAGAGGCCTTAGAGGGTAGAGTCCTGACCAAATTTTCACCACCAGTAGAAGAGGAGATAATCCCAACTAAGACTCGGCCCCCTTTTGCCCTGAGCCCCATAGCAGTCGCATGGTCTGCCGCTATCGTAGTTATGCCCCTGAGACTACCAGGACTAGTGCTCTCAACAAATGGACCACTGGACGCTAGCTCAGTTGGGAAAGTACTATAAAGCAGTGAATCAACAAAAACAGGACACTAAAGGGGGAATTTATTATGTTTTGTTTTGCCACTTTTTGGCATATTTTTCTCACATATTTTTTGCGGGACAAGTTGTAGTTTCTAATGGCTCCATTTATGGTTGCATACCATGTATTGGGAAGCGCAAAAAAAATTCCAAATAGGGTAGAATTTGGAAAAAATGCAATTCTGACAAAGGTTTTTATTTTAATTTTTTACACCGTACACCATGTGGTAAAATTTACCTGTTATCTTCATTCTCCAGGTCAGTACGGTTACAAGGATACCACACTTGTATAATTTTTCTTGCGTTTTAATACTGAAAAAAAATTAAAACCTTTGAGGAAAATTATTATTTTTTATAACCATATTCTGACCCCTATAACTTTTTTGTAGTTATGTGTACAGAGCTGTGTGAGGGCTTACTTTTGCGGGACGATCTGTTCTTTTTAGTGATACCAATTTGAAGTGTGTGCGACTTTTTGCTCACTTTTTATTAAAATATTATTGGGTAGTTGAAGTGACAAAAAAATGGTAATATCGCTGTTTTTATTTTTATTCCCGTTACGCCATTTGCTGTATGCTATTAATATTGTTATATTTTAATAGTATGGGCATTTTTGCATGTGGCGATGCCCATGATGTTTATTTTTTTTATTGTTTCAGTATTTTTATTTTTATTGTAAGGAAAGGGGGGTGATTTGAACTTTTTTTTTTATATTTGCAAAAACTTTTTTTTACTTTTTTTTTTACTTTTTTTAAGTCACCTTGGTGACAATAACTGGCAATCATTAGATTGCCTATTGTGTCCATTGATGTCTATATAGACACCATTGAACACTTAATTTGCACTATACCAATACAATGCTGCCACCTAGTGGTCTGTATTGGCATAGTCATCTAATAGGCACCGAAGCCTGCTTGAGGCTTCAGCCTATTAGATCAATGTAACAGGTTCCCCGATCTCAGCCGGGGAACGCTGTTACCAGAGCGGAAGTGCGCGACTTCTGCTTCCAGACTGCACAGATGCAGGGGTAGTACTATAAACTAGTGGGTCACCAGGGACAGGGCACTAAATCATTATATCACCAGGGGTAGTTCTGGAAAATATTGGTTTACCATGGACAGGACAGTACAACACTAGATCACTAGGGGTAGTACTGTAAATAAGTGTGTCACCAGAGACAGGGCACTAAATCTCTAGATAACCAGGGGTAGTACTGGAAACTAGTGGCTCACCAGGGACAGGACAATAAATCACTAGATCACCAGGGGTAGTTCTGTAAACTAATAGGTCACAAGGGACAGGACAATTAATCACTAGATCACCAGGGGTAGTACTGTAAACTAATGGGTCACCAGGGACAGGACATTAAATCATCAGGGGTAGTACTGGAAACTAGTGGGTCACCAGGGACAGAACGCTAAATCACCAGGAGAAGTACTGTAAACTAGTTGGTCTCCATGGACAGGACAATAAATCACTAGATCACCAGAGGTAGTACTGGAAAGTAATAGGTCACCAGAGACAGGACAATAAATTACTATATCACCAGGAGTAGTTCTGTAAACTAATAGGTCACCAGGGACAGGACAATAAATCATAAGATCACCAGGGGTAGTACTGGAAACTAGTGGGTCCCCAGGGACAGGACACTAAATCATCAGGGGTAGTACTGGAAACAAGTGGGTCCCCAGGGACAGGATGCTAAATCACTAGATCGCCAGGGGTAGTACTGGAGACTAGTGGGTCACCAGGGACAGGACACTAAATCACTAGATCACCAGGGGTAGTAATGGAAACTAGTGGGTCACCAGGGACAGGACAATAAATCACTAGATCACCAGGGGTAGTACTGGAAACTAGTGGGTCACCAGGGACAGGACAATAAATCACTATATCACCAGGAGTAGTTCTGTAAACTAATAGATCACCAGGGACAGGACAAAAAATCACTAGATCACTAGGGGTAGTACTGTAAACTAATGGGTCACCATGGACAGGACACTAAATCATCAGGGGTAGTACTGGAAACTAGTGGGTCCCCAGGGACAGGATGCTAAATCACCAGGGGTAGTACTGGAAACTAGTGGGTCACCAGGGACAGGACAATAAATCACTAGATCACCAGGGGTAGTACTGGAAACTAATGGGTCACCAGGGACAGGACTAGTACTGTAAACTGATGGGTCACCAGGGACAGGACACTAAATCATCAGGGGTAGTACTGGAAACTAGTGGGTCCCCAGGGACAGGATGCTAAATCACTAGATCACCAGGGGTAGTACTGGAAACTAGTGGGTCACCAGGGACAGGACACTAGATCACCAGGGTAGCACTGGAAACTAGTGGGTTACCATGGACAGGGCACTAAATACCTAGATCACCAGGGGCAGTACTGTAAACTAGTGGGTCACCAAGGACAGGACACTAGATCACCAGGGTAGTACTGGAAACTAGTGGATCACCAAAGACAGGACAATAAATCACTAGATCACCAGTGGTAGTACTGTAAACTAGTGGGTCACCAGGGACAGGTCAATAAATCACTAGATCACCAGGAGTAGTACTGTAAACTAGTGGGTCACCAGGGACAGGGCACTAAATCACTAGATCACCAGGGGTAGTACTGGAAACTAGTGGGTCACCAGAGACAGGATGCTAAATCACTAGATTACCAGGGGTAGTCCTAGTGGGTCACCAGGAACAGGACACTAAATCACTAGGGGTAGTACTGTACGCGAATGGGTCACCAGGGACAGGATGCTAATTCACTAGAACACTAGGGGTAGTACTGTAAATTAGTGGGTCACCAGGGACAGGACGCTAAATCACTATATCACCAGGGGTAGTACTGGAAACTAGTGGGTCACCATTGACAGGACATTAAATCACTAGATCACCAGGAGTAGTACTGTAAACTAGTGTGTCACCAGGGACAGGATAGTAGATCACCAGGGTAGTACTGGAAACTAGTGGGTTACCATGGACAGGGCACTAATTCACTAGATCACCAGGGGCAGTACTGGAAACTAGTGGGTCACAAGGGGAAGGGTGCTAAACCACTAGATTACCAGGGGTACTCCTAGTGGGTCACCAGGAACAGGACACTAAATCACTAGGGGTAGTACTGTAAGCGAATGGGTCACCAGGGACAGGATGCTAATTCACTAGAACACTAGGGGTAGTACTGTAAATTAGTGGGTCACCAGGGACAGGACGCTAAATCACCATATCACCAGGGGTAGTACTGGAAACTAGTGGGTCACCAGGGACAGGATAATAAATCACTAGATCACCAGGGGTAGTACTGTAAACTAGTGGGTCACCAGGGACAGGGCACTGAATCACTAGATCACCAGGGGTAGTGCTGTAAACTAGTGGGTCACCAGGGATAGGACACTACTGTAAATGAATTTGGGTAGCACTCTAAAGTACTGGATCACCAGGTCATCAGGGGTAGCACTCTAACCAAATGGATCACTGAGGACATCACATTAGATCTCTTGAGATCAAAAAGATCAAGTGGATCAAAAGAGTAGAACACTAAATTATCAGATCACCAATAGATTAAAAGGGGCAGAACACTAAATCATCAGATCATCAGGGGTAGCACTCTAAACAAATGGATCACTGGAAACACATGAATCACAAAGGATGCAGAAAAGTAGCTACAAGGACGGCTAAGGCTCCATTCACATGTCCGTGGTGTGTTGCGGACCCGCAAATTGCGGATCCACAACACACCCGCCCGGCACCCCTATAGAAATGCCTATTCTTGTCCGCAGCTGCGGACAAGAATAGGACATGTTCTATCTTTTGCGGAGCTGCGGACCCGAAGATCGGGGCCGCGCTCCGCAATTGCGGATGCAGACAGCACACTGTGTGCTGTCCGCATCCATTCAGTCCCCATAGAGAATGAATGGGTCCGCACCCGTTCCGCAAAATTGCCGAACGGATGCGGACCCATTTTGCGGACGTGTGAATGGAGCCTAAGGGCTTCTTCACATCACCATTATGGGATTCCATTATTGTTTTTTCACAGGACTTTTTTTCCGTTCTGCATAAAGGAAACCATTATGAATCCCATAGACTTCTATTATGACAGAAAGCAAAACGGAATGCCTCTTAACCCCTTAAGGACCCTGGGATTTTCCATTTTTGCGTTTTCGTTTTTCACTCCCCGCCTTCCCATAGTCCTTAGGACTATGAGGGCTTATGTTTGCGGTATAAGTTGTAGTTTCTAATGGCGCCATTTATGGTTGCATACCATGTAGTGGGAAGCGCAAAAAAAAATCCAAATGGGGTAGAATTGGGAAAAAATGCAATTCTGACAAAGGTTTTTATTTTTTATTTTACACCGTACACCATGCAGTAAAATTTACCTGTTATCTTTATTCTCCAGGTAAGTACGGTTACAAGGATACCACACTTGTATAATTTTTCTTGCGTTTTAATACTGAATTATTTTTATAACCTTTGAGGAAATTTTTTTTTTAGAACCATTTTCTGACCCCTATAACTTTTATGTAGTTATGTGTACAGAGCTGTGTGAGGGCTTATTTTTTGCGGGACGATATGTTCTTTTCAGTGATACCAAGTGAAGTGTGTGCAACTTTTTGCTCACTTTTTATTAAAAAATTATTGGGTAGTTGAAGTGACAAAAAATGGCAAATTGGCTGTTTTTCATTTTTATTCCCGTTACGCCATTTGCCGTATGCCATTAATATTGTTATATTTTAATAGTATGGGCATTTTCGCATGTGGCGATGCCCATGATGCTCATTTTTTTATTGTTTAAGTATTTTTATTTTAAGGAAAGGGGGGTGAAAAAAAATACCAAACTTCAAAAAAGCTAAATTTAGCCAACTAAGAGAGGCCATAGGCCAAACTAACTGGGACAAAGTCCTCAAAAATAAAAATACAGCCACAAAATGGGATATCTTTAAAAACATCCTAAAATCTCATTGTGAGAGGTACATACCGTATGGGAATAAAAGGTTAAGGAACAAAAAGAAACCAATGTGGATAAATAGAACTGTAAAGAAAGCAATAAATGACAAAAAGAAAGCATATAAAACACTAAAACAGGAGGGGAGCGAAGAAGCACTGAAAAACTATAAGGAAAAAAATAGAACATGTAAAAAACAAATAAAAGCGGCCAAACTAGAGACCGAGAGATTAATTGCCAAAGAGAGTAAAACTAACCCTAAAATGTTCTTCAATTATATAAATGTTAAAAAGTATAAATCTGAAGGTGTCGGCCCTTTAAAGAGTAATGAGGGGGAAGTCGCAGAGAGCGATGAGGAGAAAGCAAAGCTGTTAAATATTTTTTTCTCCAATGTATTCACTGAGGAAAAGAAACTGTCAGATGACATGCCGAATGTTGAAATAAATTCCCCATTAAAAGTGTCCTGTCTGACCCAGGAAGAAGTACATCAGCAACTTAAAAAGATTAAAATAGACAAATAGCCAGGACCGGATGGCATACACCCCCGTATCCTAAGGGAATTAAGTAACGTCATAGCCAGACCCTTATTTCTGATATTTGCAGACTCTATACTGACAGGGAATGTCCCACAGGATTGGCGCATGGCATATGTGGTGCCAATATTCAAAAAGGGGCCAAAAACAGAGCCTGGAAACTATAGGCCGGTAAGTTTAACATCTGTTGTGGGTAAACAGTTTGAAGGTTTTCTGAGAGATTCGTTAATTTCTAACGATAATTTGTTTTCCCTTAGTCCTAACAGCAGCACAGATGGGGTTAACTGCCCCCCGTGGACTGGTAGGACCGGCGGAATTTTTAATGAGCCCAAAGACCTAAACCAATAAAAGAACTCCAGCTCCCTTAAAGGGAGGGGTTCATCCCCCAGCCCACCGTGTATGTTACAAGAAAAAAAGTACTTTAGGGCGGGAAATTTGTGTGCTGCTGTTAGGACTAAGGGAAAACAAATTATCGTTAGAAATTAACGATTCCCTTACGTCCTACCAGCAGCACAGATGGAGAGATAGCAAGAAGAATCCCCTAGGGAGGGTCCTCGGCAGAAGTAAGGACTGTCTGCCCAAAGGCCGAGAACTCAGATATCCTAGCATCGATCCTATAATGGGAGATGAAGGTAGACTCCGAGCTCCAGGAAGCTGCCTTGCAGATCAACTCTAGGGGGAGAAGATTTCTCTCCGCCACAGAGGTAGCTACGGCCCTTGTAGAATGGGCCCTCACAAACTCCGGAGGATCTAAGGCTTGGGAAATGAAGGCTTCCCTAATGGCTTCCTTAACCCAGCGACTAATGGTCGTCTTAGACGCTTTACGGCCTTTTGACTTACCGGCAAACAGGATAAAGAGATTTTCATCCATCCTGAACTCTTTGGATCTATCCACATAGATCTGAAGGCATCTAGCTATGTCCAGTGGATGTCGGACTGGAGCATCTGGGGGAGGAGGCAGAGAGTAATACAGGAAGAGAGACTACCTGATTAATATTTTGAAAGGTAGAAACCTTAGGTCTAAAGTAAGGTAGAAATTTCAAAAGGACCCTATCTTGTAAAAACATGGTATAAGGGTATAACGCGGAGAAAGCTTGAAGCTCCGAAACTCTTTTGGCCGAAGTTATGGCCAGAAGAAAAACCATCTTAAGTGTTAAGAGTTTAAAACTTGCCTCCTCCAAGGGTTCAAAGGGGGGAGATGCTAGCCCCCTAAGAACAACTGACAAATCCCATTGAGGAACGGGTCTCAGTATTGTAGGCTTCAATCTTTCCGCTCCTTTAAGGAAGCGCTTGATGAGCGGGTCCCGAGAATATGGTCTGTTAAGACAGGCCGAGATGGCAAACACTTGGACCTTCAGGGTAGAAGGGGAGAGACCTCTGTCTATCCCATCCTGAAGGAACTGTAGGATCGCTGCGGGGGGCGGATCTGCAGACGCCACCTGATTGGAGCTACAACAAGAGGTGAAGATCCTCATAATCCGGGAGTAGGCCTTTTTGGTAGACTCTGCTCTGGAATGCGATAATGTTCTCAGGACCGACTCAGAGAGCCCTTCTACTCTGGGAAGGGACTGGTCAACCTCCAGGCTGTCATGTTGAATCTGTGCAGATCTGGGCAGAGATGAGTGTCCCACGACACCAGGGTCTGCTCCGGGGGGAGTCTCCAATATTGTCCCCGACTCATCTGAATGAGCTGGGTAAACCAGGATCTCCTGGGCCAATACGGTATGATGGCTATAACCGAGGCCTGATCCTGACGGATTTTCATCAATACCCTCGGGATCATGGAAAAGGGAGGGAAGATGTACGCCAGCCTGAACCTCCACGGTATTGTCAGAGCATCTATCGCCAGGGGGTTGTCCTCCCTGTAAAGGGAACAGAACCTCTGTACCTTGGCGTTGAACTTGGTTGCCATGAGATCCACCTCTGGCATCCCCCACCTGAGGACTAATTGTTTGAAGATCTCCGGATGTAATGACCATTCCATGGTCGGTAGGCCGCGACTTAGGCGGTCCGCGATGACATTGAGGGAGCCTTTGATGTGAGTGGCGGATAGATGGGATAGGTTCAGCTCTGCCCACCGAAGAATTACCCCAATCTCTAAAAGAAGGGGTACGGATCTTGTGCCTCCCTGCTTGTTTATATAAAGCACGGCAGTCATATTGTCTGACTGGACTTTCACTGCTTTGCCCCGAATCCGAGGGGCGAAGTGAAGGAGGGCTAGCCGGATAGCACGCATCTCGCGGAGGTTTGAAGAAAGAAGCCGCTCCTGAGGAGACCAGGATCCCCGAACTGGGGACCCGTCTAGATGAGCGCCCCAGCCTACAAGGGACGCGTCCGTGGTCAATATGAGCCAAGCTGGTTGGGTCATAGACTTCCCTTCTGGTAGATGGAACCACCATCTGAGGGAATTCCGGGATTGGTTGGATAGGGAGCACAGGGAATCTAGCCCCTTGGGGCTGCCGTTCCATTTGCTTAAGACCTCCGATTGAAGAGGTCGGAGGTGCCATAAAGCCCAAGGGACTGCATCCGCAGCCGCTGACATGAGCCCCACCATCTTCATGAGGGTCCGTATGGAGACTCGTCGTGGTACGTAAAGGAACCTTGCTAGGTCCTGAATCCGCATTCTTCTTTCCGGTGTCAACTGGAGGGACATCTGCAGAGAGTCGATTATGAATCCCAGATAATGGATAGAAGTCGAAGGGCTCACGTTCGACTTCGACCAGTTGACCATCCAGCCTAGGCAGAGCAGAAAAGAAATTGCGACATGAAGATGGTGGGAAAGTAGAGGGACAGAAGGGGCTAGAAGAAGCCAGTCGTCCAGGTAAGGGACAATGGTCAGACCTTGGAGTCTCAATGCTGCCACAACCGATACTACCACCTTGGTGAAGATCAGGGGGGCAGACGAGATTCCGAAGGGAAGGGCGGCAAACTGGAAATGTTTGCACACTCCTGATATCTGGACCGCGATCCTGAGAAACTTCCGGGAGGAAGGATGGATCGGGATGTGGAGGTAAGCATCTTTGAGGTCCAGAGTAGCCATCACATCCCCAGGGTTGAGGAGGTGGCTGACTGACCTTATGGTTTCCATGCGGAACCTGGTCCTCCTTATGAAACGATTGAGAAATCTCAAATCTATAATCATCCGAAGATCTCCTGTCTTTTTGGGTACCAGGAAAACTGGAGAATAAATCCCTAGACCCTTCTCCCCTGCCGGTACCTCCTCCAGGGCTCCCTTGGAAAGGTAGTCTTGGATATAGGCTTCCAAGACCCTTTGCCTGGTTGGCAAAAAACTGCGTGTGGCAATGAATCTTCCTGGGGGGGGGGGGGGGGGGGAGAAATAAGGTCTATTAGATAGCCGACGGCTACTATATTTTGGACCCAAGGGTCCCGGATTTCCTGGGCCCATACGTGGCTGAAGTGAAGAAGACGCCCCCCCACAGAAAGGTGGGGGAGGGGTACGGGAAAATCCAGAGGCGTAACGGCAGGGATAGCAGGGTTTATCCAAGAGCCTCTGAGAGGCCCATAGTCAGGAGGGCTTTGCCTCCCTGGTGGGTTTGCGGGAACGCCTAGAGAACTTTCTAGGCGGCCCCCCCCCCCCAATCCTTACGTCCCTGCTGTCCTGGTCGGCCTCCGCGGGCTTGTCTTCCCCTGCCTCGAAAGGGCTGTTGGGGAAGGCTCTTCCCCTTTTTGTCTGATAGACCCTCCATAATGGTGTCTAGCTCAGATCCGAACAGACGGTTCGGTTCAAAGGGGAGCCCACAGAGGTTGTATTTGGACGCGTTATCCGCGTTCCAAGGTTTGAGCCACAGAGGTCTCCTGGCGGCAGACACTAAAGCCATAGTCTTGGCCGCCAACTTTAATTGGAGTTGGGCTGTGTCACAGAGAAAATCCATGGCTAGGTTGACGGACTTAAAGGCAGCGAGGATATCGTCCCGAGAGACACTCTGGTCAACATCCGTCTGGATCTGGTTCAGCTTGGTTCTGAGGAAGGAGGAGACCTCTGTGGCAGCAATAGAAGTCGAGGCCGAGGCTGCGGCCGCCGAGTAACCTCTTCTGAGGGTGCACTCTGCCCTCCTATCTAGGGGGTCCTGCAGGCTAGACCCATCATCTGCAGGGACCAGAGTGCGCCTGGACAACTTGGCAATCGCCATGTCCACCTTAGGAATGGAACCCCATGATTCCACTAATGGTATAGCCATAGGAAACATTAGTTTGAACTTCCTGGTAAGGACTGGGCCTTTTTCTGGCTTTTTCCACTCCGTGCGCATCACAGAGAGAGGGGTCTCATCTGCCCTGAAGACCCGCTGGGTCCGGCAGGCGGGATCGGAAGACTCCCCTACGTCAACATCATGGTCCCCCGACCTGATGGACCTTAGAAGCTTCTGGGTCTTTTCCGGTGGAAAGAAGCCAGAAGTTGCTTCTTCCTCATCCGAGGAAGATGACCCCACAGAAAGGGGCATAGGCCTATCGGTGGGGGCGGGCACCTCCATAGGTATCTGGGAGGGAACGGGTAGTCTCTCGTTAAGGAGACTTACGACCCCCTTGATGGAGTCGTCGACATAAGTCTTAGCCCACTGGTACATATCCTGCATTGAAGGCTCTGTAGCAGTGGCGGAACGACAGCTGTTACATCTGGAAAATGGGCAGCTGTCCTCAAGAGGCGTATTGCAATCATAGCAAGCCAGGTGTCTCCTCTTGGTGGCTGATTTCCGTGGCTGATCGGGCTCTGCAGGAGAGGCCATAGCTACAAGGAAACAAAAGGAGAGGAATTTAAACATCATAAAAAATTGAAATAAAAGAAAAAACCTCCCAGATTTTTAGCACGAACCAGAGGAGAGAACAAAGATAGCTGTTAAAGCAAAAAAAGACCGGTCTGAAGGCAATGTCTCACAAATGACAGGAGACTCTGGAGCTAGCTTGTTAAAGCAGCGCAACCAGAGACCGAGTGAGGGAATCAGGGAGCTTAAATAGGATAGCTCCGCCCAGGGGAGTGGTGAAGCTCAGGGCTAAACCTCCCCCTGAAACAGCTATACAAAACAGCCTTCCCTTGTTAAAAAAAGGGGAAAGAAGGCCAAAGCCTAAGTGAGAGTTTCCCCCACATCACCTATTCCCCCCTGCGCAAGAGAAACAACGGCCGAAAAACCCATTCGGCAGACGCCGGGGAAACCGGAAGTGCCGTCGCGGCTAGGGCCGCGTCACTTCCGGTTATGGCGGCGCCCAGGCAAACTTTCTCAGCGGAGCGCTGCCGGCTATAGCAGGGGAGAAGACGGAGGGACATGTGAGCATGTGAAACCACACTGCAATGGGGCGCAAAAAATAAGCGCATCTCCATAAGGGACTAAAGGAGACCTTTTCAGGTCACATGTTAACGTCCCAAACCCCCTGTCTAAAATAAATAAACCAGGGAGAAGACTCGCCAGTCCACCTGTCCAAAGGACAGAAAAAAACACGGTGGGCTGGGGGATGAACCCCTCCCTTTAAGGGAGCTGGAGTTCTTTTATTGGTTTAGGTCTTTGGGCTCATTAAAAATTCCGCCGGTCCTACCAGTCCACGGGGGGCAGTTAACCCCATCTGTGCTGCTGGTAGGACGTAAGGGAAGCTATATTAGAGCATCTCAACAGAAATAAGCAGATAACGCCATATCAGCATGGCTTCGTGAGGGATCGGTCCTGTCAGACTAATTTAATCAGTTTCTATGAGGAGGTAAGTTCTAGACTTGACAGCGGCGAATTAATGGATGTCGTATATCTGGACTTCTCCAAAGCATCTGACACTGTACAGCATAAAAGGTTAGTATATAAAATGAGAATGCTCGGACTGGGAGAAAACGTCTGTATGTGGGTAAGTAACCGGCTGAGGGATAGAAAACAGAAGGGTGGTTATTAATGGTACACACTCAGATCGGGTCACTGTCACTAGTGGAGTACCTCAGGGGTCAGTATTGGGCCCTATTCTCTTCAATATATTTATTATTGATCTTGTAGAAGGCTTGCACAGTAAAGTATCAATTTTCGCAGATGACACTAAACTGTGTAAAGTAATTTACACTGATGAGGACAGTATACTGTATATATACTACAGCGGACATTATACTGTATATATATACTACAGAGGACAGTGTACTGTGTATATATACTACAGAGGACAGTATACTATATATATATACTACAGAGGACAGTATACTGTATATATATATATATTACAGATGACAGTATACTACTACAGAGGGATCTGGATAGATTGGAGGCTTGGGCAGAGAAGTGGCAGATGAGGTTTAACACTGACAAATGTAAAGTTATGTACATGGGAAGGAATAATGCAAGTCACCCGTACATACTAAATGGTAAAACACTCGGTAACACTGACATGGAAAAGGACCTAGGAATTTTAATAAACAGCAAACTAAGCTGCAAAAACCAGTGTCAGGCAGCTGCTGCCAAGGCCAATAAGATAATGGGTTGCATCAGAAGGGGCATAGATGCCGGTGATGAGAACATAGTCCTACCACTTTACACATCATTAGTCAGACCACACATGGAGTACTGTGTACAGTTCTGGGCTCCTGTGACCAAGGCAGACATAGCAGAGCTGGAGAGGGTCCAGAGGAGGGCAACTAAAGTAATAACTGGAATGGGGCAACTACAGTACCCTGAAAGATTATCAAAATTAGGGTTATTCACTTTAGAAAAAAGACGACTGAGGGGAGATCTAATTACTATGTATAAATATATCAGGGGTCAGTACAGAGATCACTCCCATCATCTATTTATCCCCAGGACTGTGACTGTGACGAGGGGACATCCTCTGCGTCTGGAGGAAAGAAGGTTTGTACACAGACATAGAAGAGGATTCTTTACGGTAAGAGCAGTGAGACTATGGAGCTCTCTGCCTGAGGAGGTGGTGATGGTGAGTACAATAAAGGAATTCAGGAGGGGCCTGGATGTATTTCTGGAGCGTAATAATATTACAGGCTATAGCTACTAGAGAGGGGTCGCTGATCCAGGGAGTTATTCTGATGCCTGATTGGAGTCGGGAAGGAAGTTTATATTCCCCTAAAGTGGAGAAAATTGGCTTCTACCTCACAGGATTTTTATTTTTTTTTTGCCTTCCTCTGGATCAACTTGCAGGATAACAGGCCGAAATGGATGGACAAATGTCTTTTTTGGCCTTATGTACTATGTTACTATGTTACTATGAATTGAATTTTTATTTATTTTTTATATATATATATTTGCAAAAACTTTTTTTTTTTTTTACTTTTTTTAAGTCACCTTGGGTGACAATAACTGCCAATCATTAGATTGCCTATTGTGTTCATTGATTTCTATAAAGACACCATTGAACACTTCATTTGCACTATACCAATACAATGCTGCCACCTAGTGGTCTGTATAGGTATAGTCATCTAATAGGCACCGAAGCCTGCTTGAGGCTTCAGCCTATTAGATCAATGTAACAGGTTCCCCGATCTCAGCCGGGGAACGCTGTACCAGAGCGGAAGTGCGCGACTTCTGCTTCCGGACTGCGCAGATGCCGTGGTCACATTTGACCACGGCAGCTGAAAGGGAAAATGTATGCGATCAGCCTTATGGCTAATCGCATACATGTGCCGTGGGTCTCTGCTATTTAAAATGGCGCCTGCTGCACATGCGAGTGGATGCCATGTTTGGGGATCGGACTTCCGCCGTACATGCCCTTAAAGGGTTAAAGACTTCCGTTTTGCTTTCCGTCATAATACAATTCTATGGGCAGCATAACGGATCCGTCCTGGTTTTCTGTTATGCAGGACTGGACTCCTGCTTAAGGCCTCTTTTACACGACCGTATGGCTTTTTTAGTGTTTTGCAGTCTGTTTTGCACGGATCTGTTGTTCTGTTTTTGGTTTCCGCAATAATAGGACATGTTCTATCTTTCAACGGAACGGAACAACGGAATTACCGAAAACGTAATGCATACAAGCACATTCCGTTTTTTTTACGGAACCATTGAATGAATGGTTCCGTATACAGACCGTATACGGAACACAAAAAACGGCCCGTAAGGCCTCATGCACACGACCGTTGTGTGCATCCGTGTCGGTTTTTCCGTTTTCCGTGATTTTCTGCGGACCCATTGACTTTCAATGGGTCCGTTGAAAACTCAGAAAATGCACCATTGTTCATCCGCGGCCGTGATCCGTGTTTCCCATCCGTCAAAAAAATATGACCTGTCCTATTTTTTTGACGGACAACGGTTCATGGACCCATTCAAGTCAATGGGTCCGTGAAAAAACACGGATGCACACAAGATTGTCATCCGCGTCAGTGATCCGTGTCCGTAGGCTACCTTCATACAGACGGATCCGAAGATCCGTCTGCATAAAAGCTTTTTCAGATCTAAGTTTTCACTTCGTAAAAACTCAGATCCGACAGTATATTCTAACACAGAGGCGTTCCCATGGTGATGGGGATGCTTCAAGTGAGAATATACTACGAACTGTGTACATGACTGCCCCCTGCTGCCTGGCAGCACCCGACCTCTTATAGGGGGCTGTGATCCGCACAATTAACCCCTAATTGTGCGTATCATAGCCCCCTGTAAGAGATCAGGTGCTGCCAGGCAGCAGGAGGCAGACCCCCCTCGCTCCCCAGTTTAAATTTCATTGGTGGCCAGTGAAACCCCCCTCCCTCCCTCTGCTGTATTAATTTCATGGGTGGCCAGTGTGCGGCCACCCATGAAGAAAAAACGGACACGGATCACGGAACTACGGGACCCATTTTTGCGGACCACAAAAAAAACGGTCGTGTGGATGAGGCCTAAATGAAAAAAAAAAAACGGTTGTGTGAAAGAGGCCTAATGGAAACCAGGACGGATCCATCATGCTGCCCATAGACCTGTATTATGAAGGATCAAAACGGAATGTCTCTTAAAGGCTTCCATTTTGACTTCCGTCTTATGGATTCCGTTATTTTTCGTTTTAACCATGTTATAACGGAAAACAATAACGGAATCCATAAGGGTGATGTGAACAACCCCCTATTATGCCATGGAGGGCGCAGGGACAGGACACTGCAGAGGCACCCACACCTAGCTGATCACTGTGATGTGGGCAGGATGCCATGGAGTCACCAGGGAGTATGTTTGTGCTGTTGTTTGGTATAGGAGGTGGCGGCACTTTTTCTTTGTTATGCTCTTTAAGAGTAAAAGGTTGTGGTTTTCTTTTGAGAATATCTCCCGGATATTTGCACCCACAGTGCACACACGAGCAAGTATACCGACTGCTTACCGTCGCCCAGAGGTGATTATGTAACATGTAGGTTCTCCCCTGGCACCAAGTAGTATAATAAAATATACAACAACAACTCCCATCATGTCCTGACAACCTCAGGCCTCGCAACAGCAGGACTGACACAGGTTTGCCAAAACTGGTATTGCAGATTTTTTTTCTCGGCCAGCCCCTGTTCTCTGTTATCAGCCATTTCTTGTAGTGTTCCTCCAGGAGAACAGGCCATGGAGTTTTGATGCGCTGGATTTGTAATCAAATTTATGCGTGCGCAGTCCTGTCCGCTGTATAGCGTACATATACAGTGTCTGCATAACAGTACCACTTATTAAATACAGTACATAGCAGTGCCATACAGCACCTACATCATAATACCATACAGTAACTACTGTACATATACAGCGCCTACATCATAATACCCTACATATTACCTACTGTACATATACAGCGCCTACATCATAATACCCTACATATTACCTACTGTACATATACAGCGCCTACATCATAATACCATACAGTAACTACTGTACATATACAGTCCCTACATCATAATACCATACATAGTACCTACTGTACATATACAGTCCCTACATCATAATACCATACAGTAACTACTGTACATATACAGTCCCTACATCATAATACCATACAGTAACTACTGTACATATACAGTCCCTACATCATAATACCATACAGTAACTACTGTACATATACAGTCCCTACATCATAATACCATACAGTAACTACTGTACATATACAGCGCCTACATCATAATACCATACAGTAACTACTGTACATATACAGTCCCTACATCATAATACCATACATAGTACCTACTGTACATATACAGTCCCTACATCATAATACCATACAGTAACTACTGTACATATACAGTCCCTACATCATAATACCATACAGTAACTACTGTACATATACAGCGCCTACATCATAATACCATACAGTAACTACTGTACATATACAGTCCCTACATAATAATACCATACAGTAACTACTGTACATATACAGTCCCTACATCATAATACCATACAGTAACTACTGTACATATACAGCGCCTACATCATAATACCATACAGTAACTACTGTACATATACAGCGCCTACATAATAATACCATACAGTAACTACTGTACATATACAGTCCCTACATCATAATACCATACAGTAACTACTGTACATATACAGTCCCTACATCATAATACCATACAGTAACTACTGTACATATACAGCGCCTACATCATAATACCATACAGTAACTACTGTACATATACAGCGCCTACATCATAATACCATACAGTAACTACTGTACATATACAGCGCCTACATCATAATACCATACAGTAACTACTGTACATATACAGCGCCTACATAATAATACCATACAGTAACTACTGTACATATACAGTCCCTAAATAATACCATACAGTAACTACTGTACATATACAGTCCCTAAATAATACCATACAGTAACTACTGTACATATACAGTCCCTACATCATAATACCATACAGTAACTACTGTACATATACAGTCCCTACATCATAATACCATACAGTAACTACTGTACATATACAGTCCCTACATCATAATACCATACAGTAACTACTGTACATATACAGTCCCTACATCACAATACCATACATATTACCTACTGTACATATACAGCCCCTACATCATAATACCATACAGTAACTACTGTACATATACAGCGCCTACATAATAATACCATACATATTACCTACTGTACATATACAGCCCCTACATAATACCATACAGTAACTACTGTACATATACAGCGCCTACTCAATAATACCATACATATTACCTACTGTACATATACAGCGCCTACATAATAATACCATACAGTAACTACTGTACATATACAGCGCCTACTCAATAATACCATACATATTACCTACTGTACATATACAGCGCCTACATAATAATACCATACATAGTACCTACTGTACATATACAGCGCCTACATAATAATACCATACAGTAACTACTGTACATATACAGCGCCTACTCAATAATACCATACATATTACCTACTGTACATATACAGCGCCTACATAATAATACCATACATAGTACCTACTGTACATATACAGCGCCTACATAATAATACCATACATAGTACCTACTGTACATATACAGCGCCTACATAATAATGCCCTACATATTACCTACTGTACATTTACAGCGCCCACATAATAGTACCACACATTAAATACAGTACATAGCAGTGCCTACATAATAATGCCCTAAATATTACCTACTGTACATATACAGCGCCCACATAATAGTACCACACATTAAATACAGTACATAGCAGTGCCATACAGTCCCTACATAATAGTGTGAGATATTAAATACCTAACATCGCAATACAGTGCCAAAAACAGTACTGACTAGTGTGCCAATGAGAACACTATATAGGCTTATATAAAACCGGCATCATTATGTAAAAGTGATGGGCACACTTGTGGTGGGGTACTCTGGGAATGGCCCCTTTTGTCCATGCTATATTCTGGCCCTTCATGTATTTTACAAAATTTTAAGAAAACATTTCAGATTGTTTATTATAGGAACATTTTTAAACCAAAGGCCAGTATAAGAGACCTCAGGTCCATTGGCGCCCCCGTCCCACATGTGGCACCCCACGGGTATGGTAACACTAGATCTCTCACCGGTAGTAGCGTGCTGGGTTTCAGAGCTTGGTTAATGTTACGTAGTAGAGCCCACTTGCCCTGGTCTTTTTCCAAGACGTCCTCCACTCCTCTGCGTTGGTACATCCCGACCTTTCGCAGTCAGTAGTTCAAAAAAACACAATGTACAGACCACAACCTCACCACCATGCTCACCGCCACGTCAAAATCCACAATATTCCAATCAAAGAAGAGTGTCCATGTCATTGGAAGACATCACCAAAAATTCAAAAACGTCCCTCAAAGAGTCCAACAATGTATCAATCCTCCACATCGACCATCGATAAGCAAAAGTTGAGGCTTCAAAAACACTTATGGGGATCTGAGGAACCTTCCTTGGCCAAGTCCTGGTGAACTCTGAGACAGATCACTCTCCTTGGAGGAGCCTTTGAGAGTCCGTCTTGGTACTTATTAATCTGCAGATGGCCCCGGTGGTATGTGACACATGGCTTTTGATTAACTTAATACCTTAACAACCACCAGTAAAGGCAAAGCACTAAGGGAACCCAAGACCCACCTGCAGCTCCTCAGTGTCTACACAGATAGCCTACCTCCATAGCAACCCTTCTTACATAATTCATGGATTTGTCACCTTCCTTAAGCAGTCCGTGCTCCTCCGAGGATTCACTGCTGTCCAGGCCTCCTGTTAATCAATTTCTATTAAGCAAAACCAATAGATGGAATCATTGATGGAGGACGTCTGACCAGAGATGACAGGCCGCAGTGAAGAAGATGGGGATATATCAGTCTGTGAGAACTGTTCTGGAGCATTTCATCCAGAAGATACAGAACTTGTCTCTCTATCAAATCTATCTATCTCTCATATATCTATCTATCTATCTATCTCCTATCTGTCTATCTATCTATCTATCTATCTATCTATCTATCTATCTCATATCTATCTCTATTATCTATCTATGTATCTATCTATCTATGTATCTATCTATCTCATATCTATCTCCTATCTATCTATCTATCTATCTATCTATCTATCTATTATCTCCTATCTATCTATCTATCTATCTATCTATCTATCTATCTATTATCTATCTATCTATCTATTATCTATCTATCTATCTATCTATTATCTATCTCATATCTATCTATCTTTCTCTCTAACTAGGCATTTCTCAAGTCCAGAGGTCCACAAATAGCAGAATGAACTGCCATAGACTGTATGTGAACATATGGTTGAATATGCTTTATTTTCGATAGATAGATAGCAGATAAATGACAGACAGATTGCGTGTGTGTTTGCACATGCCAGTATGCTGCTACTTATAGTCCTTGTTTGCATTTACATTGCAGCCATGGTAGCATGCACCTGAACCCCTTTTATTACATTGTTTTGGAGGTGCTGGTCCAACTCTGTTTTCTGGTTTAGATAAATAAAAAATCCCACGGCACTCCCAAAAGAAGTAGATCAAAAGTATTGTTCTTTAATTACCAAACATTGATGTTTCAGTCCTCTTGCTGGGACTTGAGAAAAGTTCCAATAAGAGGACTGAAACGCCGCTGTCTGGTGATTAAAGAACAATACTTTTGATCTACTTCTTTTGGGAGTGCCGTGGGATTTTTTATTTATCTATTGGATGTTGGATCGCTTCTGCAGCCGCAGGCAGTGCATTATATCGCAGTGCATTATATCGCAGTGCATTATACCGCAGTGCATTATACCGCAGTGCATTATACCGCAGTGCATTATACCGCAGTGCATTATATCGCAGTGCATTATACCGCAGTGCATTATACCGCAGTGCATTATATCGCAGTGCATTATACCGCAGTGCATTATACCGCAGTGCATTATATCGCAGTGCATTATACCGCAGTGCATTATACCGCAGTGCATTATACCGCAGTGCATTATACCGCAGTGCATTATACCGCAGTGCATTATACCGCAGTGCATTATATCGCAGTGCATTATACCGCAGTGCATTATACCGCAGTGCATTATACCGCAGTGCATTATACCGCAGTGCATTATACCGCAGTGCATTATACCGCAGTGCATTATACCGCAGTGCATTATACCGCAGTGCATTATACCGCAGTGCATTATATCGCAGTGCATTATATCGCAGTGCATTATATCGCAGTGCATTATATCGCAGTGCATTATACCGCAGTGCATTATACCGCAGTGCATTATACAGCAGTGCATTATATCGCAGTGCATTATACAGCAGTGCATTATATCGCAGTGCATTATACAGCAGTGCATTATATCGCAGTGCATTATATCGCAGTGCATTATATCGCAGTGCATTATATCGCAGTGCCGCTCACAGTATTTGCTTTAGATAGACAGATAGATGTGACGTTCCAGCAGCGGTCCGCTCTCTCCTTCTCATTTGTCTTATATTCTGATGGTAATACTGGACAATGGGGAATTGATGGCTCCTCGCTGTCCACCAGCTGGCCGGGATGTGTGGTCATATCCCCAGGGAAACCAGCACTGAGCACACTGTCAATAATGTATGAATGAGAGCGGGCGACCTCGTGTATCACCGCAGACACTATAATATATTCAGGTAAACCACACCACAACCCAGGAAATATACCGCAGTCCTATATACACCACAACCCAGGAAATATACCGCAGTCCTATATACACCACAACCCAGGAAATATACCGCAGTCCTATATACACCACAACCCAGGAAATATAATACAACCCCGTAAATATACTGCAGTCCTATATACACCACAACCCAGGAAATATACTGCAACCCCGTAAATATACCGCAATCCTATATATACACCACAACCCAGGAAATATACTGCAACCCTGTAAATATACTGCAGTCCTATATAGACCACAACCCTGTAAATATACTGCAACCCTGTAAATATACTGCAGTCCTATATACACCACAACCCAGGAAATATACTGCAACCCCGTAAATATACCGCAGTCCTATATACACCACAACCCAGGGAATATACTGCAACCCTGTAAATATACCGCAGTATATAGGACACCACAACCCAGGAAATATACTGCAGTCCTATATATACACCACAACCCAGAGAAATATATTGCAAGCCTATAAATATACCGCAAGCCTATATATACACCACGACCTCAGAGGCTAGTACTGAGGGTATTGTGGCTGTTATAGAGGGAGGCTGCCAGTACAGTAGATGTCACTTTTTATGAGGGCACAGTGAATGCTTCTGTTATGGCAGTAGTATTGATAACACTTTATAAGTTTACAGAGCATGAGCTTCTAGTTATTGCAATACTACTACTCTCATCATACCCGACAGCACTGGGAAGCCTTCCCTATTGTCTATCTTAGAATCATTTTCTCCTTTCCTTTCTTAAAGGAAGTGAAAAAAATATATATCTTGGCTGATTGAATCTCCCTTTTTGCAGCACATTGCAGATGGAAGGTCACAAATGGGCTGGGCACCTCCGGTTCTGGTAGGTTAAGAGGCATCCTACCCAGTACTAGAAAGATGGGCCCAATAAAGTGGCCAGTAAAGGCATATTTCACGTAAATATATTTTTGTTCTAAATTCTGCACTCATTACATTCTTAATATATCTGTTGGTTTTTCGGATACAGAGGGAGCTCTCTGAATGCTGTGCTATTATTGTGTATACAGAAAGACCCTAAGCCCCCTCTAGTGGTGGCTGCAGGAAACCAAAATGTTAATATTTGTCTAAACAGGTGAGTTCTGAGATAAGGTGAGGTGATATTTCTCAGCACAGAATGCTGGACGTAAAATTAACATGGCATTAAAAGGTGGCGTTCCTTAAAAATAATGTTGTTGCTGATCTCTGAGCACAAGGTACAAATCAAATACTTCTGAGGAAGAAAGCCCCAAGACTCCTTAAGGCAGCTGAGACAATCTGCTAAAAGTGAAAAATGCAAGTCATCGAGAAATGATAAGAACCATAGTTCTTACCAAACAATCCATTTTAACGTTACTGCCCCTTTAAGCAGCTGTTTTTGCAGTAGACATTGACCAGAGGCTGCGGGTCACCTCCTGGTGGAGACATAAATAGAACATACATCTTGGAATTTCTCCCCTGACGACTTTTAATGCTGAGATTGAGATAATTTGATCAAGTGACTTCTGGGAGTTCGGACGTAGTGTCATAAATGTCACCACACGATCAAAGCCGTTCACAGAAACACGGAGACAGCATCGTCTTAATGTCTCTATAAATTGTGGTGGTGGAGAACGTTAAAATGTCAATGCTGACCCTAATGGAGGAGATCGGAGGCTTATACTGCAATCTATATGGTAATGTGATCTTCTGGAGGACGTACAATAAACCGACACTTAGCCTGCTGTCTTCATTCCTTCAGTGGTGGTACCCATCATGAAGAACTTTGTGGGTACTTATATAGCACCAACATATTCCACAGCGCTGTACAGACATTATCATCATTCGCTGGCTGTCCCCAATGGGGCTCACAATTTAAGTTCCCTATCAGTATGTCTTTGGAGTGTGGGAGGAAACGTAAACAAACATGGGGAGAACATGCAAACTCCATGCAGATGTTCTCCTTGCATCAAATTTGCACCTAGAAGGCCCCAGGGCTTCAAGGCACCAGTGCTAACCACTAAGCCATGAGCTCCTGGGCTTTGGGCAATAGACAACCAGATGATTGATGATATCCTCCATTATATATAGAGGGAGCAAAATACTATATAAAGTGATGCCAATCATATACTGGGCGAATATCCAGCATAATATACCATGTGATGACCATCGCAGAATATCCAACATGTTATACAATATTTGTCATATACAATTCAGATTATTAAGCATATTATACAGTGTGATATCCATCATACACCGTCGAGTCCCATTATTCTGATCGCTTCCTATTTTCAACGTCATGAAGGAAGTCACGTATGCTGAGCGGGCTCGGTGGGTACATAAGGTGGGTGTATGGAGTGTACGTGTGTGGAGCAGATGGATGGTCACTGCACCTCTGCTAAACTAAGTTGTATCAGCAGAAAAGGCTTCAACTTTGATGCCAGTATCGGAATTGGAACTTCGCTGACTGGCAAAGGGTTGTCTTTTCTGATGAGTCACATCTTCTGCTTCATCGAAGGAATAAACATTGGTGTGTCAGACGAGAAACATCAGAGAACAAACACCCTGCGACCATTGCTGGAAGAACACAAGCTGGTGGTGGCAGCGTTATGGTCTGAGGAATGTTTTTGTGGCATTCTCTCGGCCCATTTATCCATATGGAAGGCACTCTAAACGATTTGGGTATGAATCCATCCTTGCAGATCACGTACACCCATACATGTGGATTGTCTTTCCTGGGGAGGATGGAATCTTCCAGCAAGACAATGTGACATGTCACACAGCTAGAAATGTCCGACATTGGTTGAAAGAGCAAGGGTGCACAGAGTGGCTTAGACCGTTCCTCGGTGCACTTAACCTCGGTGCACTTAAGTGCTTTTTCTCTAGAATGACTTCACAGATCACTAAGTGAAAGGTATCATTATAGTCATCTATTATAGCCCTACAAGGCATTAATCAGGGAATTTTCTGCTGACAGGTTCCCTTTACATAAAACTCAAAAGTGCAGGGGTGGTCAACTTTTTTCACTGACAAGACGTTCATAAGGAGGGGAGCCAACTGGTGTGAACCCCCATTTTCAGCTTCCATACTAGTAAAATGACTGGCAGGGCTACATTATACTAAACCCATTGAAATCAGTAACAATTTATTGATTTTAAAGGACACTGGAAGCTGATTAGAGTGAAGTACCGCCCTTAACTCCACCTAATACTGCGAGCCCCACCCATGAGGAGCCTGGCTATGGAAGAAAACTAAGTACCACCTACAAGCTCCCTATCTACCAAATATAACTCAAAGCTACTAAGCATCAATGCAAAATCTGAATCAACCCCCTTCCCCCATCACCACCTACCACAAGCCTGTTAGAAAACTACTTATTTTCAGGAAGAGGAGCCTTGAGGTTATTTCAGGTAACAGGACTCACTGCAATTACAACCTATGCATCCACTATAGCTACACCCCTGTCTTACTACAAGCTACTTATGCGCCAGAAGATCATTTTTTACTAACCCAGAGACACCTTGCAACATGACTCGTATATTATAAGCTTATATCAGGTTAGTATAATACAAACATCTTATTTGCTCAGGTGATGGCCACTTAGTCCTTCCCAGTGTTTTCTATTTCAAGCCACAGAGATAACAATAAATAAATTACCTGTCTAAGTGGAGAACGTGAGTGATCGCCCAACCCAACATTCCAGGAGTGGCCCTCTGGCTGCCAGTCCGCACACCTAGGTGACTCTGCAGCCATGATGCCAGCCACTGTATCTCTGCAGACACCTCTTCAGGCTGTCCCACGGCAATGTGCTTCATGTGAAGTCACCAAACCAAACTTTAACATAATAGTCCGGTGACACAGACACGATTTACAGCCTCATTAGGCCCCCATTATGAAGCATCCAGGCAAAACCCACTGTTTACCAGCCTAGAGGTGCCAAGACCAATTTGTCCATGAATAGGGGAGATGTGCTGGCTCCATCCAAGCTCCTTCACTCATGAGTTCCCTTCTGTATAAAGGCAGCGAGTGGAAAGTTTAGCTCTGTGCAAATGTGGAGGAATGTTTACTCCTGAATGCATTAAGAGATTTGTAACTATTTATCCACCAGAACATTGTGCTATATATCTGACCGCAACATGAGCAGCGTATTCAGCCACTGAGAACAAGATATACAGACACAGGAGACTACACTGGGGCAGAGTTATAGCAATTATATCATACTTAGAGTGCAGTATTCAAGCAGTTATATTCTTATACATAGGAGCAGTATTATAGTAGTTATATTCTTGTACATAGGAGCAGTATTATAGTAGTTATATTCTTGTACATAGGAGGCAGTATTATAGTAGTTATATTCTTGTACATAGGAGCAGTATTCTAGCAGTTATATTCTTATACATAGGAGCAGTATTATAGTAGTTATATTCTTGTACATAGGAGCAGTATTATAGTAGTTATATTCTTAACCAAATTTCTTTTTATTGAAAGAAAAATCAAGGCCATAGCCCACACATGACAGTACAATGATGGCAATAGGGTACAAGATAGTCATCCCGCATACATGTCAAGTGCAAACAATACCAGCTGTCATTGACATTGATCATACAAAGAAATCAAAGAAAAGAGAAAAGGGGGGAAAGGGGGTGTCAGGAGGGGAAGGAGGGGAGAGAAACCAGGAAGGGATACACATCTGCTCTATCAAGTAAAGTTTCTATAGACTTTCCATGGAGACCATAATTTTAAGAAGCGAGAGCGTGAGTCAGTCTCCCAATGCGCTAGCTCCTCGAAACGGTAGATCTGATCTACCTTCTCAGACCACATAAGGGCAGTCGGCGGGGAATCATTCTTCCACAAAAAGGGTATGATCAACCTAGCCGCTGTGAGCAACATCGTTGGAAGGTCATGTTTGGTAGGTGTAAGGGACTTGTTGGGGCACCATAACAGAATAAGCTTGACATCCAGTGATATCTCAGTATTACATATTTGGTTGATTAGTGCCTCAATAGCGCTCCAGAACGGCCGGATCTTAAGACAGAACCACCAAATATGTGATAGAGATCCAGTATCTGTGCCACATCTCCAACATTTTTCGGAGACCTCTGGGTTCAGTTTATGCAAAAACTCAAGTGTTTTGTACCACCTGCAGAGAAGTTTAAATGAGTTCTCCTGGATTCTCACACTACGGCTGAAACCGTGCGAATGAGCCAGAATAAACGCCCGTTCTGGATCCGTGAAGGCTATGGAGAGTTCACGTTCCCATGAAGCCATGAAACGAAGCTCCGGGGGCAGGGTATAGTAGTTATATTCTTGTACATAGGAGGCAGTATTATAGTGGTTATATTCTTGTACATAGGAGCAGTATTATAGTAGTTATATTCTTGTACATAGGAGCAGTATTATAGTAGTTATATTCTTGTACATAGGAGCAGTATTCTAGTAGTTATATTCTTGTACATAGGAGGCAGTATTATAGTGGTTATATTCTTGTACATAGAAGCAGTATTATAGTAGTTATATTCTTGTACATAAGAGCGGTATTATAGTAGTTATATTCTTGTACATAGGAGCAGTATTATAGTAGTTATATTCTTGTACATAGGGGCAGTATTATAGTAGTTATATTCTTGTACATAGGAGCAGTATTATAGTAGTTATATTCTTGTACATAGGGGCAGTATTATAGTAGTTATATTCCTGTACATAGGAGGCAGTATTATAGTAGTTATATTCTTGTACACAGGAGCAGTATTATAGTAGTTATATTCTTGTACATAGGAGGCAGTATTATAGTAGTTATATTCTTGTACATAGGAGGCAGTATTATAGTAGTTATATTCTTGTACATAGGAGCAGTATTCTAGTAGTTATATTCTTATACATAGGAGCAGTAGTATAGCAGTTATATTCTTGTACATAGGAGTCAGTATTATAGTAGTTATATTCTTATACATAGGAGCAGTATTATAGTAGTTATATTCTTATACATAGGAGCAGTATTATAGTAGTTATATTCTTATACATAGGAGGAGTATTATAGCAGTTATATTATTATACATAGGAGCAGTATTATAGTAGTTATATTCTTGTACATAGGAGCAGTATTCTAGTAGTTATATCCTTATACATAGGAGCAGTAGTATAGCAGTTATATTCTTATACATAGGAGCAGTATTATAGTAGTTATATTCTTATACATAGGAGCAGTATTATAGTAGTTATATTCTTATACATAGGAGCAGTAGTATAGCAGTTATATTCTTGTACATAGGAGTCAGTATTATAGTAGTTATATTCTTATACATAGGAGCAGTATTATAGTAGTTATATTCTTGTACATAGGAGTCAGTATTATAGTAGTTATATTCTTATACATAGGAGCAGTATTATAGTAGTTATATTCTTGTACATAGGAGCAGTATTATAGTAGTTATATCCTTGTACATAGGAGCAGTATTATAGTAGTTATATTCTTGTACATAGGGGCAGTATTAGAGCAGTTATATTCTTATACATAGGAGCAGTATTATAGTAGTTATATTCTTATACATAGGAGCAGTATTATAGTAGTTATATTCTTATACATAGGAGGAGTATTATAGCAGTTATATTCTTATACATAGGAGCAGTATTATAGTAGTTATATTCTTGTACATAGGAGCAGTATTATAGTAGTTATATCCTTGTACATAGGAGCAGTATTATAGTAGTTATATTCTTGTACATAGGGGCAGTATTAGAGCAGTTATATTCTTATACATAGGAGCAGTATTATAGTAGTTATATTCTTATACATAGGAGCAGTATTATAGTAGTTATATTCTTATACATAGGAGGAGTATTATAGCAGTTATATTCTTATACATAGGAGCAGTATTATAGTAGTTATATTCTTGTACATAGGAGCAGTATTATAGTAGTTATATTCTTGTACATAGGAGCAGTATTATAGTAGTTATATTCTTGTACATAGGAGCAGTATTATAGTAGTTATATTCTTGTACATAGGAGGCAGTATTATAGTAGTTATATTCTTGTACATAGGAGGCAGTATTATAGTAGTTATATTCTTGTACATAGGAGCAGTATTATAGTAGTTATATTCTTGTACATAGGAGGCAGCATTATAGTAGTTATATTCTTGTACATAGGAGCAGTATTATAGCAGTTATATTCTTATACATAGGAGCAGTATTATAGTAGTTATATTCTTGTACATAAGAGGCAGTATTATAGTAGTTATATTCTTAACCAATTTTCTTTTTATTGGTCATATCATGTGCAAACATAAATATACTGACACAAAATCCATTTTACATCAATACATATACAGGATGAGTCAAAGAAAGCAGAAGTAAAACACATCTCTTCAGATACATTCAGCGATCTGCTCAAAGCAGTGAAGAACAAAGACATCTTCTTTACGTGAGCACATGGACCATAACTCAAATATCAAAATAGATATTAGACAAAATAAATGATAAGAAAAAGGACGGGGAGACAAACATGACGAAAGAGGGGAAAGGGGGTTAAGGGGGGGGGGGGATGCTCTATCTGGCAGGATATCTAAAGTTTTCCCAGGGACGCCATGTTCTCAGAAATTTTTCACGAGTATGTGATTCCCAATGGGCCAGCTCCTCAAACCTGTATAACTGGTCTATTTTTCCCAACTATCTCAATACAGTAGGAGGCTCGGTTTGTCTCCATAGAAGGGGAATTAAGAGTTTGGCTGCTGTAATAAGTATAGTAGGTAAATCTGATTTAGCTGGGGTGATCGACGCGTTTGGGCACCAGAATAAGATCAGCTTTTGGTCTAGGACAATGGAAGTGGAGCAAATCTTGTTCAGCTCGCTTTCTATCTGTCTCCAATAGGGGCAAATAATAGGGCAGCTCCACCATATGTGTGAGAGAGAGCCGATGCCCGCTCCACACCTCCAGCAGACCTCAGGAATCTCCGGATTGAGTCTATGAAGGAACTCAGGTGTCTTATACCAGCGGGTGAGCAACTTATACGAGTTCTCCTGAATTTTAATGCAACGGCTAAAGCCGTGTGAGTGGGTCAATATAAAGGCTTTCTCTGGGTCAGACAGTTTAAGGGATAATTTTTTCTCCCAGGAGCCTATGAAGTGAGGTTCAGAATATGCGGAAGATAGTAATTCTTTATACATCACTGAGAAGGGTCTGCTGGAGGGTCGAGCGGACCTCAGCCTCCGCTCCAGCCAAGTGGGTGAAGTAAGGTGAGAGGTCTGTAGCTGCAAAAGCTTTATATCTCTCCTAAAACTATTAAGATGAAGAAATGTTATTGATTTAACCCTAGGCAATCCGAGTATCCCCTCCCAATCCAACCCTCCCCCTGTAGACATCACCTCCTGTAAAGTGTGATTTCTGAGCAACGCCCATACTCCCGTAGCATTCGGTACTGTAGGATTAATAAAGAACTGCAGGAGATGTAGCGGAAGGTCGGGGCTAGGGAAGTTAAGCGTCTTGGAGCTATACAACATGGACCAGGTGAGCAGCACCCCTCTCCACAACAATGGTAATTTAGAGGCTGTAGGGGGACATGAGCGAATACCCCACAATATTAATCTTTCACGGTCGGTGAGTAATGCTCGTTCCAGGTGTGAGCAAATACTTCCAGAATGGTCTGAAAGGAGGCCCATACCTCTACACATAAGATTGGCTTTATAGTACCCATGAACATCAGGCAGCCCAAATCCCCCAAACCGTCTCTCCCTAGTCAGAATGGTATAGGCTATTCTAGGGGACCGACCTCTCCAAAGAAAGAGGGACACCGTCCGGCGGACTTCTATAAAGTAGGACTGCGGAATCCATATTGGTAATGTCTGTATAAGGTACAAAAACCTGGGGATTATATAAGTTTTTAAGTAGTTTTTTCTTCCTATCCAGGAAATAAATGGCATTTTTAAGGATTGAAGCTGCGCTTTGACAGACTTCAGCAAATGCAGGTAATTAGACGGGAACAGCTCCTTGGGATCCTCTGTTACACGAATGCCAAGAAATGGTATTTCCTTCGGGGCCCATTTGAAGGGGGTAGAGTTTTTCAGGCGTTGCACCACATTAGTAGGGCAGGAGATATTGAGGGCCATGGATTTGGAGTAATTTATCTTAAAATTGGAAACAAAGCCAAAATCTTCAAAAATAGCAAGCAATTTGGGGAAAGACGCCTTCGGGTTTGAGGTCATCACCAGGAGGTCGTCCGCAAAGGCAGCTGTCAGGTGTCTCTGAGATCCTATGGTGATTCCCTCAATCCCAGGTGACTGGCGAATTTTGCTTAAAAGTGTCTCCATCACCATTACAAATAGTGCTGGAGAAAGTGGGCATCCCTGGCGCGTGCCATTTGTGATGTCAAATGATGGGGAAAGGGTTCCATTGACTTTGACCCTGGCAGAGGGGGCCAAATATAGTGAGAAAACGGCAGAGATAAATTGCTCTGGTATTCCAAATTTTGACAGCGTCTTGGACATGAAGGCCCAACTCACCCTGTCAAAAGCTTTTTCTGCATCAGTACTCAGCAATGCTACCGGCACTGCCTTAGTTCTCGCCCAAGACATTAAATGCAGTGGACGAATGGTGTTCTCAGTGCCCCATCTGCCAGGGACAAAGCCAACCTGCTCTCCATAGATTATATCTGGGAGTATCAGTTGAAGACGCTGGGCCAGTATTTTCGCCCACCACTTGACATCTACATTCAATAATGAAATGGGCCTGTAACTGCCACATTCAAGGGGGTCTTTATTCTCTTTTGGGAAAATGGTCACATGGGCCATCAAGGATTGTGGGGGCAGAGAACCACCTTTTAGTAAATAGTTGCACAAAGAGTTAAAATAAGGGAGCAGTGTGTCTTTAAAGGTCTTATAGTATGAGATAGGTAGGCCATCGGGGCCAGGGCTTTTCCCAGATGGGATAGAAGATAATACCTTTAATATCTCTGCGTCTGTGATCGGAGAAGTGAGTTGGGAGGCCTGAGAGGAGTTCAGTGACGGAAGGTTAATTGAGCCAAGGAAAGCATCTGACGCCTTGGCAATCATATCAGGAGTCGCCTGGTTAGGGGGAGGCAAGTTGTATAAGTCGGAGTAGAAGGTGCAAAAGGCCTTCGCTATTTCAGGTGTGGTCTTACGTTTAACACCCGTTGCGTCCTTAATGGCAGGAATAAAGGAGTCTGTCCGCTGCTTCTTACTGAGCGCTGTCATCAGCTTATTTCCTTTGTCACCATGAGCGTAAGCTTTAAACTTCGCTCTAAACAGCAATTTGGAAGATGTGACATTTAAAAGATTCTTTAAATCATTTCTAGCCTCATATAACTCAGCAGCTACCTGGGAGGCCTGGGACTGCTTGTGTGAGAGCTCAAGGGCCGAAATTCGGGACACTAACAGGTTCTGGGCTTGGGAACGCTTCTTCTTGATATGAGAGCCGAGTGCAATCAGCTCTCCCCTTATCACAGCTTTGTGCGTCTCCCATATAATGGGAATAGTTGGAGCAGATGGACCGGATGTGTTTATCTTAAAAAACTCTGCCAATAAAGCTGACATTTTGGAGACACTATCAGGGTCTTGAATAAGGGTATCATTTAGTCGCCATGTCCAGTCTTTCTTTGGGAGGTCGGTCAGAGAGAGGGTCAAGGAGACTGGTGCATGATCAGATAATACAATATTCCCAATTTTAGCACCGGAGACAAGTGGGGCATTAGCTGATGAAAGAAAGAGATAATCAATCCTATGGTACGATGTTTTTGCATGAGAATAAAATGAATAATCCCTTCCAGAGGGATTCAATGTGCGCCACACATCCAGTACACCCAGTCTCCTCAAAGAGATCTTGAGACGTCTCAAGAGTCTGTGTGTAATGGACGACCTGCCTGAAGATGAGTCCAGGGACGGCTCCAGGGCCACATTAAAATCCCCTCCTAAAATAAGCATTCCTTCCTTAAAGGAGCTCAATTGTCTAAGGGTCTGAACGAGCCACGGGACCTGACCCCGATTAGGGGCGTATACATGAGAGCCACAGATAGGCTTTCAGAGGGGGATTTACCATCATATGGTAAAGAACCGGTGTAACCCCAAATCTTGACCATCAGGGGTGGGTAACCATGTGGCTAGCAAAATTCTTTCTAGGATTGTCCCAAGGTGATTTGCAAGGGTTAAAGACGGCTTTTGGAACAACAGCGTCCTTTTCAGTCAGCAAGATCCCCAAAAACTGCAAGGGGTTAAAAATCTCAGAATGTGGATATCTCCATCTTCGATGTAAGCTTAACTTGGAGAGGTAGGCACACAGCCCTACAACTGAAGGCACAGAATCAACTGCTGTGCATAACAAGGGAGGGAATCCCTAATGAGACAACAGAAAGAGGTAAGAAAGCCGCCTCAGGTGATCCGTCGATCTTTCTTGGCCTTATCTGCCCTTCCAGGGGACACCTCCGTCCAGGCATCCATTTTAGGCGGAGTAGGCAAGGGGTCGCCCTGATCCGCGGGCATCCAGGAGGGGATTTCTATGGGAGTCAGGCCAAGCGGGCCCCAAATAGATTTCAGGTCAGCTGGTTTGCGGATTGTAAGCTGCCTGCCGTCCTTCATTATGGCCAGGCCGAAGGGGTACAGCCACCTAAACTGAGTGGAGGATGCTCTCAGAGCGTCTAGCAACGGGCGAAGGATGCGCCGCTTCCCCAGCGTGGTAGGTGCCAGGTCCTGGAAGAACAGGAGTGGGGCATTTTCCTACCTTAGATTTTCGGCTTCTCTGCTATGTCTCAGGATGTCAGCCGTGTCAATGAAGCTAAGAAGGCCGCAGATCACGTCGCGCGGCGGCTCTGCAGGTTTCGGCCTAGGACGCAGCGCACGATGGATGCGCTCCACCACCACTGTTGCTGCTCTGTCTGGGCCTAGTAGCTGCGCGAAAATCTCAGCTGCCACTTTACGGAGGGCCTCTGCTGCAATGTGTAGTGTCCCACTAGGTATGGGTGGGCACTACACAAGGGTCAATTGGTGTGCACGTTACTCCTACTCACAAGGAACAGAAATGTCATATTTAATTCTGCATTTAATGTATGTTTTAATGTGTTGTTATATGCAATGTACCCCTGTCTAATGCAGCAGCAGGCCTAGAGGGTGTAGTTAGACATCCCAGACACTAGAGGGAGATAGGGAGCCCCTAGTATAAATGTCCAGGCCCAGACAGGGAGAGGGTGTGCAGAGCCAGGAGTCTGAGAGGACAGAGGTTAAGAAGCCTGCTCCTGACATGCAGCTGGATAGCCCTGGCTGCTAGTGATGTCCAGGAGGCTGTTGAGAAGCTCCAGCTTGCCTGAAGAACAAGAGAGCCTAAGTTAGCTCTGAAGAGATACCCCAGTTGCAGGATTCAACCTCCTGGGAGAAACTGACAGTATCCACCTGATGGGAGGAGGCGTCCCAGGGTAAGCAAAGTGACCCTGATAGGCAGAGGAACTTAGGAACCATTGCAAGCAGTATAATACCTGAGGAAGGAAGTAACCAAGGATATAAGCCACCCTTTTAGGCATCCGGGCCTTGGGAATTATCAAGCCAGAGTAGGAGTTCTAGAAAGGACAGTGTGAACGTACAACCTGCTGCTGAGTGCTTGTGGAATTTACCCTCAGTGTAACTTGCATGACTATTGCCTGCCATACTTGTGAATAAGCCCCTTTTTGTGGAACTGTAATAATCTAAAGACTGTACTACTCCCTGCTGTACAAAGTTGGATTGTCCAGTAAAGTTTACGTTTGGTTCACTGCATACTTGTGTACCTTCATCTTTCCAACCACCAACCGGCGTGCCACCGGCCAAAGGCACTGGCGTCACGAATACCACAGGGACCTTGCCCCAGGCACACAAAATACCTGTAACATCCAGGGCACCTCAACTACCATCAGGCCTGGTCCCTATCTACAGAGCGTGCCCCAGAGGAACTGTGTCTACCTCTCCTTCACTGCCACGCGCCTGCCCAGGGTTCTCCAATACAGTGAGTAACCCTCGATTGCCCATAACTGTGACCTCACTTCGTCTATACCCTGCAGGTCTGGCGTGTTGCAAATGGACTCAGGTAGGCCCCGAATTCGCAGGTTTCTGCGCCGGCTCCTGTTTTTCCTGGTGTTCTATACGGAGGTGGGCCTCATTGATCAGGTCATGATGCATCTGCAGTGCTTGACAGGTTTTGCCTTCATGTTGAAGGATGGCTTCCTGGGTATTTTCAAGCGCCATTACCCTGTGACCAAGGCCGCGGAGATCCTCCTTTATATCTTCTAGATCCCTCTTCAGAGGGGCTAAAGCGGCATCCAGAAGCTCTTGAAATACCTCTTTAGAAAGATGTAAGCGCCGCCGCAGGATTCGGCACTCCGATGCTTCCGATGCACTGCCAGCTTCAGATGGATCCTCTGCGTCTGAGGGCTGAAGCGCGCGCGGCGCCATTTTGGAGACATCGTTGGTGTGCAGCTTCGCCTGTTTTTTGAGGTACTGCTCCATATCTGGTTGCTTGGAGCGAGCAGGTGTCGGTTCTGAGTGATCCCTGCTCTTATCCTTCCCAATTTTCCCCATCTGTGTGCAATAATATAGCAGCTAAAAGGGGTAAATCACCGGTGTGTGTGAGGAGCTCAGGAAGCTGCTGCCATTCAGCTTCACAGCCAGGCTCCGCCCCCATAGTAGTTATATTCCTGTACATAGTAGCAGTATTATAGTAGTTATATTCTTGTACATAGGAGCAGTATTATAGTAATTATATTCCTGTACATAGTAGCAGTATTATAGTAGTTATATTCTCGTACATAGGAGCAGTATTATAGTAGTTATATTCTTGTACATAGGAGGCAGTATTATAGTAGTTATATTCTTGTACATAGGAGCAGTATTATAGTAGTTATATTCTTGTACATAGGAGGCAGTATTATAGTAGTTATATTCTTGTACATAGGAGCAGTATTATAGTGGTTATATTCTTGTACATAGGAGGCAGTATTATAGTAGTTATATTCTTGTACATAGTAGCAGTATTATAGTAGTTATATTCTTGTACATAGGAGCAGTATTATAGTAGTTATATTCTTGTACATAGGAGCAGTATTATAGTAGTTATATTCCTGTACATAGTAGCAGTATTATAGTAGTTATATTCTCGTACATAGGAGCAGTATTATAGTAGTTATATTCTTGTACATAGGAGGCAGTATTATAGTAGTTATATTCTTGTACATAGGAGGCAGTATTATAGTAGTTATATTCTTGTACATAGGAGGCAGTATTATAGTAGTTATATTCTTGTACATAGGAGCAGTATTATAGTAGGTATATTCTTGTACATAGTAGCAGTATTATAGTAGTTATATTCTCGTACATAGGAGCAGTATTATAGTAGTTATATTCTTGTACATAGGAGGCAGTATTATAGTAGTTATATTCTTATACATAGGAGCAGTATTATAGCAGTTATATTCTTATACATAGGAGCAGTATTATAGTAGGTATATTCTTGTACATAGGAGGCAGTATTATAGTAGTTATATTCTTGTACATAGGAGCAGTATTATAGTAGTTATATTCTTGTACATAGGAGCAGTATTATAGTAGTTATGTTCTTGTACATAGGAGCAGTATTATAGTAGTTATATTCTTTTACATAGGAGCAGTATTATAGCAGTTATATTCTTGTACATAGGAGCAGTATTATAGTAGCTATATACTTTTATATAGGAGCAGTATTATAGTAGTTATATCCTTGTACATAGGAGCAGTATTATAGTAGTTATATTCTTGTACATAGGAGCAGTATTATAGTAGTTATATTCTTGTACATAGGAGCAGTAGTTTAGTAGTTATTTTCTTGTACATAGGAGCAGCATTATAGCAGTTATATTCTTGTACATAGGAGGCAGTATTATAGTAGTTATATTCTTGTACATAGGAGCAGTATTATAGTAGTTATATTCTTGTACATAGGAGCAGCATTATAGCAGTTATATTCTTGTACATAGGAGGCAGTATTATAGTAGTTATATTCTTGTACATAGGAGCAGTATTTTAGTAGCTATATTCTTGTACTTAGGAGGCAGTATTATAGTAGTTATATTCTTGTACATAGGTGCAGTATTATAGTAGTTATATTCTTGTACATAGGAGCAGTATTTTAGTAGTTATATTCTTGTACTTAGGAGGCAGTATTATAGTAGTTATATTCTTGTACATAGGAGCAGTATTATAGTAGTTATATTCTTGTACACAGGAGCAGTATTATAGTAGTTATATTCGTGTACACAGGAGCAGTATTATAGTAGTTATATTCTTGTACATAGGAGGCAGTATTATAGTAGTTATATTCTTGTACATAGGAGCAGTATTATAGTAGTTATATTCTTGTACATAGGAGGCAGTATTATAGTAGTTATATTCTTGTACATAGGAGCAGTATTATAGTAGTTATATTCTTGTACATAGGAGGCAGTATTATAGTAGTTATATTCTTGTCCATAGGAGGCAGTATTATAGTAGTTATATTCTTGTACATAGGAGGCAGTATTATAGTAGTTATATTCTTGTACATAGGAGCAGTATTATAGTAGTTATATTCTTGTACATAGGAGGCAGTATTATAGTAGTTATATTCTTGTACATAGGAGCAGTATTATAGTAGTTATATTCTTGTACATAGGAGCAGTATTATAGTAATTATATTCTTGTACATAGGGGGCAGAATTATAGTAATTATATTCTTGTACATAGGGGGCAGTATTATAGTAGTTATATTCTTGTACATAGTAGCAGTATTATAGTAGCTATATACTTTTATATAGGAGCAGTATTATAGTAACAGCTGTTTGTTTGTATCTTTTACACTACTAGGCGGAGGCTGGTAGTGTTGCCAGTAATGTCATCGGCACTGATAGGCGAACTTTAGCTCTTCCCTCGCCATTTTAAAGGCTAGAGCAGCACTAAAGCACGGCTTATTAGTGCCAGTGACATCACCAGGCTGACTGCTAGACGGAAGCCTCCACCTAGATTTGCCCAGGACATCATCGGATCTCCAAAAAAATCCTTAGCCCTGCGTGATTCAGTGCAGGGCAAAGGAGAGCATCGGAACATGAAAGTCTCCGATGCTCATATCAGGGAGGCTGCCTGGTTGAAAATAGAGATTGCAGAGCTACATTGTTCTTTAAATAATCACTAAAAAGGAACTAATTACCAACTATATACAGTGATTAAAGTGTCTATTCATTAATTTATAATATACAGAATATTATATCTATTACTGCAGTCCGAATATCATGTGTTTCTAATCTACACTGAACAAAAATATAAACGCAACACTTTGGGTTTTGCTCCCATTTTGAATGAGCTGGACTCAAAGATCTGAAACATTTTCTACAGACACAAAACACCCATTACTCTCAAATATTGTTCACAAATCTGTCTAATTCTGTGTTAGTGAGCACTTCTCCTTTGCCGAGATAATCCATCCCACCTCACAGGTGTGGCATATCAAGGTGCTGATTAGACAGCATGAATATTGCACAGGTGTGCCTTAGACTGTCCACAATAAAAGGCCACTCTGAAATGTGCAGTTTGATCACACAGCACAATGCCACAGATGTCGCAACGTTTGAGGGAGCGTGAAATTGGCATGCTGACTGCAGGAATGTCTACCAGAGCTGTTGACCGTGCAATGAATGTTCATTTCTCTACCATAAGCCGTCTCCAAAGGCGTTTCAGAGAATTTGGCAGTACATCCAACCGGCCTCACAACCGCAGACCACATGTAACCACACCAGACCAGAACACAGCGCCAGCGTCCACAGGATTGCAATTATATACCAGGCCTGAGGAAGTGCTACATATAGCCCGAAACGTTGCCTGAATTTATTATAACCATGTCCGGCTGAATAAAAATCACTAATTATTTCATCTGCAAGTCTGTAGTGCTGTCGATTTGTATATTTACCAGCCCAGGACCTCCACATCCAGCATGTTCACCTCCATGATCGTCTGAGACCAGCCACCCGGACAGCTGCAGCAACAATCGGTTTGCATAACCAAAGAATTTCTGCACAAACTGTCAGAAACCGTCTCAGGGAAGCTCATCTGCAGCTCGTCGTCCTCATCGGGGTCTGGACCTGACTGCAGTTCGTCGTCGTAGCCGACTTGAGTGGGCAAATGCTCACATCCGATGGCGTCTGGCACGTTGGAGAGGCGTTCTGTTCACGGATGAGTCCCGGTTTTCACTGTTTAGGGCAGATGGCAGACGGCGTGTGTTGGGTCGTGTGGGTGAGTGGTTTGCTGACGGCAACGTTGTGGATGGAGTGGCCCATGGTGGCGGTGGGGTTATGGTATGGGCAGGCGTATGTTATGGACAACGAACACAGGTGCATTTTGTTGATGTCATTTTGAATGCACAGAGACACCGTGACGAGATCCTGAGGCCCATTGTTGTGCCATTCATCCACGACCATCACGTCATGTTGCAGCAGGATAATGCACGGCCCCATATTACAAGGATCTGTACACAATTCCTGGAAGCTGAAAACATCCCAGTTCTTGCATGGCCACCAGCATACTCACCGGACAGGTCAGCCATTGAGCATGTGTGGGATGCTCTGGATCGGCGTATACGACAGCGTGTTCCAGTTCCTGCCAATATTCTGCAACTTCTCACAGATATTGAAGAGGAGTGGACCAACATCCCACAGGCCACAATCAACAAACGGATCAACTCTATGCGATTGAGATGTGCTGCACTGCGTGAGGTAAATGGTGGCCACACACCCCCCCCCCCCCCCTTCCCCAGTAAGGCAAAACTGTGCACATTTCAGAGTGGTCTTTTATTGTGGGCAGTCTAAGGCACACCTCTGCAATATTCATGCTGTCTAATCAGCACCTTGATATGCCACACCTGTGAGGTGGGATGGATTATCTCGGCAAAGGAGAAGCGCTCACTGACACAGATTTAGACAGATTTGTGAACAATATTTGAGAGTAATGGGTCTTTTGTGTATGTAGAAAATGTTTCAGATCTTTGAGCTCAGCTCATGCAAAATGGGAGCAAAACCGAAAGTGTTGTGTTTATATTTTTGTTCAGTGTATATAAATTGCTATCATATACATGTGCAGATTAGTTAGGGCTTATTGTGTTACTTGATATGTATATTGGGGAGACATTTATTGTATTTATTCATTTTCAGTATTTTTAACTTAATATGAATTACCCCTTTTTTAAATTATGTGGACAATAAAATATGTATATACAGTTGAAACCAAAAGTTTACATACACTATAAAAAAAAGACACATATGCATGTTTTTCCCAATATCTGGCCCACTATAACTGGTGGCAAGTAGAGGGCAGTTCACCAGACGCTTTTTGGGGTCTATCCTGACCCCTTCCTCAGTGGTCCCCAAAAACGCATCTGGTGAACTTACACCACCCGCCTGTCTAGATTACATCTATATTTTTATATAACTTTAACATTTTTTACATTTTATATTTTTCTATTGTTCTATACATCATTTGCTTCACCTGTACTTGCATCTCTCCATTCCCCTATTTTCTACTTTTACTATAATAGGGAGAATAAACTATCACCATACTTTACCTAACTTGTCTGCCCTCTTACAAATAGACCGAATAGGAGGGGCTTCCATATAACTGTTAGTCCACAGATCTACCATAGCCTCCTCGGTATACACCACCAGTGAAGGACAACCACGTGACATGCCAAATTTACATAACATCACGGGGAACGCTGAATCTACATAGCACCACATGGGACGCCAAGCACTCCGAGCGCGCAGAATTTACACAGCACCATGTGGGGCGCCGAACCTTCCACGTGTTCTGGAAGAAGACAGCAGACAGCGGCCAGCGAACCCTACCAGAAGGCTCACTGTGAAAGTGTCAGTGAACGCAAAAGAAGATACCAGTAAGGTAAAAACAGGCAGTACACTGCTCTCCTGCGGGACGCCACAGGAGTTATACAAGTGTCACTTGCCTGCTACAAAATTTTGATCATTGGTTATTGTGAGGAATATGGATTAATATTTACTGTCAGCCATGTCCTCACACCCCCATTTGCTGACAGATAGCCGAGGTAGTGAACTCCACAGGAGGGCCCTGCTTCAAAGCCCTAGCCCTGGCTGTCATTTGATTCACCTCTTGGCCTGTTAAACAGTGTACATGCAAAATAAGTTTCCACCCCCCAGCCATCTGAATGTCAGCTGGCAAGGAAGAAAGCCCCAGGGGTCCAGGCTTCAAGGAGGCTCCAGGTGAAGAAGGTCACACCTCAGTCAACCAGTTTGGAGCCAAGCTAAATCCTGCAGGAAAACTCCCAGCAGAAGGAATCAGCCCTTGCCCAGGATCAATGATGCCTCCCAGACATGTTGGCACCTATCTTTCATAAGGAATTATGAATCGCCTGGCCATCGCAGACGCAAACCGGATACATATTTGTGTCCCGGTGGCCACGAGGTACATGCCCATGGTCTTTGTTTAATGGGGCAAGGTCAGGGAAGGGAGATATCCATATCTCCCCATAGAAACCACATAACGATACCAGGTTTGGACTCTACATGTTAAAAGGCTTGTGCCAGCAAGCGGGACTGTGGACTGCAGCAAAGAACACCTCACCACCAAAAGGAACTTCCATCTACCCGGTAACTGACTTTTACACTGCTTAACCCTGTTGTACCCATATAATCTGTATCTGTAACCTCAGACCACTGTATATATTCTCTGTGTATATTGTGGTATATCTAGAGTGCCCTTATGGCCATTAAATATATAATTTAATCTTGTGCTATCTTGTCTCTCGATCACGAATCCCCACGTCCGTGTTTTGGCCTAGTTGTAAACTACCGCGGGTTGGTTTCTCACCCTATATAATCCCGTTAGCGGACCGGGCTTATATCAAACGAGAAGCTGTTGGCAGATTTCCCGGGCTGAGACAGCGCTGTTTTCACTGCGGCAGTGAAAAGGCTCTCTCAGCTTGTTGCCTCTCTGTGCCTGCGTGGACAAGAGGTGTCTGTGTAAACTGTAGCAAGCTGATCTTACCTGCTCCTCTGGAGGGCGTAACGTCACAGTTATAGTGTGCCAGTCTTAACAAAACTTGTATCTATATCCCTCCTCTAACTGGGTGAGTCAGTTAGACTTTGAGCACCTTCCATGACAATAGACAGGTGAGCATCTATATAACTTTTTGTTATTTCTCAATATCCGACATGAAATCAGAATAAACCTTTCCTGTTTTTGGTCAATTAGGATTCCCATAATTATTATTATTTGCCAAATGCCAGAATGAGAAAGAGAATGTTTCTTTCTGCAATGTCAAAAGTTTACATACACTAAAATTACTATGCCTTTAAACACTTCTAGACTGCCCATATGATGATGTCATGTGTTTGGAATCTTCTGTTAGGTTTGTTGGCAACATCTGAGTTAATTAGAGACACACTTGTGGATGTATTTAAATGCACACCTGAAACACACTGCTTCTTTGTGTAGCATCATGGGAAAGTCTAAAGAAATCAGCCAAGATATCAGGAAGAGAATTGTGGACTTGCACAAGTCTGGCTCAAGCTTGGGTGCAATTTCAAGATACCTGAAGGTGCCTCGTTCATCTGTACAAACAATTATACGCAAGTACAAACAAGATGGGAATGTCCAGCCATCATACCGCTCAGGAAGGAGACGGGTTCTGTGTCCCAGAGATGAACGGGCTTTGGTCTGACGTGCATATCAACCCAAGGATAAAAGCAAAAGACCTTGTGAAGATGATGGCGGAAGCTGGTAAGATTGTGTCAATATCCACAGTCAAACAAGTACTGGATCAACATGGGCTGAAAGGCCTCTCTGCCAGGAAGAAGCCATTACTCCAAAAGAAACAGAAAAAAGCCAGATTAATGTTTGTAAATGCACACAGGAACAAAGACCTACATTTTTGGAGACATGTCCTGTGCTCTGACGAAACTAAAATTGAACTTTTTGGCCATAATGACCATCGTTTCGTTTGGAGGAAAAAGGGAGAAGCTTAGAAGCCTAAGAGCACCATCCCAACTGTTAAACATGGGGGGCGGCAGCATCATGGTGTGGGGTTGTTTTGCTGCAGGAGGGACTGGTGCACTTCACAAAATAGATGGCATCATGAGGAAAGAAGATTGTGTGGAAATACTGAAGCCACATCTCAAGACATCAGCCAGGAAGTTAAAGCTTGGGCGGAAATGGGTCTTCCAAATGGACAATGACCCGAAGCATACTGCCAGACTGGTTACAAAGTGGCTGAAGGATAACAAAGTCAGTGTTTTGGAGCGGCCATCACATAGCCCTAATCTCAATCCTATTGAAAATTTATGGGCAAAGCTGAAAAGGCAGGTGCAAGCAAGGCGACCAACAAACATAGCTCAGTTACACCAGTTTTGTCAGGAGGAATGGGGCCAAATTCCAACCAACTGTTGTGAGAAGCTTGTGGAAGGATATCCAAAACGTTTGACCCAAGTCATGCAGTTTAACCCTGCTTTCACACCTGAGTTTTACGCGCGTTTTTGTCGCACGTTTTTATGCGCGTTTTTTGTAATAGTAAACGCGCGTTTGTGTGATTGACTGCAGTGTCCTATGGCCACAAACGTGCGTCAAAACGCCCCAAAGAAGCTCAAGAACTTGATTATGCGTCGGGCGTTTTACAGCGCTGTAAAACGCCCAGGTGAGAACCATTCCCATAGGGAAGCATTGGTTTTCATGTGTTGAGCGTTTTACAGCGCGTTTGAACGCGCTGTAAAACGCTCAGGTGTGAACTTAGGGTAAGGGAAATGGAACCAAATATTAATGAAATGAATGTAAACTTTTGACTTTGCAGAAAGTAATAAAAATGCCTTAAAACATTCTCTCTCTCTCATTATTCTGGCATTTGGCAAATAATAACAATTATGGTAATCCTAACTGACCAAAAACAGGAAAGGTTTATTCTGATTTCATGTCAGATATTGAGAAAAACATGCATATATGTCTTTATATATACAGGGAGTGCAGAATTATTAGGCAAGTTGTATTTTTGAGGATTAATTTTATTATTGAACAACAACCATGTTCTCAATGAACCCAAAAAACTCATTAATATCAAAGCTGAATATTTTTGGAAGTAGTTTTTAGTTTGTTTTTAGTTTTAGCTATTTTAGGGGGATATCTGTGTGTGCAGGTGACTATTACTGTGCATAATTATTAGGCAACTTAACAAAAAACTAATATATACCCATTTCAATTATTTATTTTTACCAGTGAAACCAATATAACATCTCAACATTCACAAATATACATTTCTGACATTCAAAAACAAAACAAAAACAAATCAGTGACCAATATAGCCACCTTTCTATGCAAGGACACTCAAAAGCCTGCCATCCATGGATTCTGTCAGTGTTTTGATCTGTTCACCATCAACATTGCGTGCAGCAGCAACCACAGCCTCCCAGACACTGTTCAGAGAGGTGTACTGTTTTCCCTCCTTGTAAATCTCACATTTGATGATGGACCACAGGTTCTCAATGGGGTTCAGATCAGGTGAACAAGGAGGCCATGTCATTAGATTTTCTTCTTTTATACCCTTTCTTGCTAGCCACGCTGTGGAGTACTTGGACGCGTGTGATGGAGCATTGTCCTGCATGAAAATCATGTTTTTCATACCTTGCAGACTTCTTCCTGTACCACTGCTTGAAGAAGATGTCTTCCAGAAACTGGCAGTAGGACTGGGAGTTGAGCTTGACTCCATCCTCAACCCAAAAAGGCCCCACAAGCTCATCTTTGATGATACCAGCCCAAACCAGTACTCCACCTCCACCTTGCTGGCATCTGAGTCGGACTGGAGCTCTCTGCCCTTTACCAATCCAGCCATCTGGCCCATCAAGACTCACTCTCATTTCATCAGTCCATAAAACCTTAGAAAAATCAGTCTTGAGATATTTCTTGGCCCAGTCTTGACGTTTCAGCTTGTGTGTCTTGTTCAGTGGTGGTCGTCTTTCAGCCTTTCTTACCTTGGCCATGTCTCTGATTATTGCACACCTTGTGCTTTTGGGCACTCCAGTGATGTTGCAGCTCTGAAATATGGCCAAACTGGTGGCAAGTGGCATCTTGGCAGCTGCACGCTTGACTTTTCTCAGTTCATGGGCAGTTATTTTGCGCCTTGGTTTTTCCACACGCTTCTTGCGACCCTGTTGACTATTTTGAATGAAACGCTTGATTGTTCGATGATCACGCTTCAGAAGCTTTGCAATTTTAAGAGTGCTGCATCCCTCTGCAAGATATCTCACTATTTTTGACTTTTCTGAGCCTGTCAAGTCCTTCTTTTGACCCATTTTGCCAGAGGAAAGGAAGTTGCCTAATAATTATGCACACCTGATATAGGGTGTTGATGTCATTAGACCACACCCCTTCTCATTACAGAGATGCACATCACCTAATATGCTTAATTGGTAGTAGGCTTTCGAGCCTATACAGCTTGGAGTAAGACAACATGCATAAAGAGGATGATGTGGTCAAAATACTCATTTGCCTAATAATTCTGCACGTAGTGTAGTGTATGTAACTTCTGGTTTCAACTGTATACATACCTATTTGATTGATTCGTCTATGCAACTCCGGTATATATAGTGCCTGCCACTTGCATCATTATTGATACTTTTTAATAATTGGGGATATGTCCAGGTTCAGCTCTAAACCTTTAACCCTTTAATTAAAATTTTTAACATAGCTGGAGAAAATGAGGGTGTCCCTGAACTGCATGCCTGTCTGCTGCCACATTCCTCTAATGTCCAACTGCCAGAGCCACAATTTGTCTAATTTGGTGGGCAGTTAATACTCAAGTGTAAACGCTCAGGTCAGTCAGTCCACAGTTCAGTGCTATCACTGCGGTAATTCAGTCTATATAATCTAGTGTAGATGTACATTTGTAGTACCCCAGAGCGGGCACTACCATTCCTACACCTTGCTACTGTCTCTAATGGCTAACAAATAATGTATTCTGTGTATTAATAATATTGTTATTTAACTGTCATGTGCATGTACTGTGCCTGGTTCACCAGCAGGTGGCAGTGTATCTGGCAGAGACAGATCTTTAGGTAGAATGGGACTTAATATTCCATTTTGCCCATTTTGGGCAGAAGTAGGCTAGTCCTACCAAGGGAGGGGTTGCAGGAAGATATAGACTTGAGTTTCAGAGTTTTTCGGACCAGACATGGCACAGTAATTCTTCCAGGGGAAGCAGCTTGCAAAGCACCCCGACTCCTTGCAGTTTATAGACAGAGTATTATGAGGGGGTCAACAGCCAAAGGTACACCACTTAAGGGTACCAAAACTGTCAGAAAGTTGTGTAACCAGACTGAAGCCAGAGCTTAGCCCAGCAGTGAGATAAAGCAAAGTATTCAAGCTAGCCTGCCAGTGCACCCCAAAACCTGCTGGAGCCAAGAGAAAGACCAAATATTATCTGGATGCAAGTTTAATCAAGTAAAGCTGTTGAACTTTATAAAGTCTGGACTATTAAGTCTTCGCCAACTATTAACTGGGCCCCCCCCCCCCCCCCTTTGTTGCTGTGGAGCTTGACCCTGGGGAGTGACAGTATCCAGTTAGGAGCACCACTCGGCATTCCTAAACACAGGGACCCGATCAGCCCTGGGGGGTGGCACGTTGAAATTAGCGTCACAAACAGGATATTTATTTCTGTGTCTTACTAATGAAATCCCACATCTGTAAAACCTCGTACAAGTGACTTTATTGCATTTACTTACTGCTGGACAGTGTGAATCTGCATCTGTTGCAGCACTGTGGCAAAACAGGGGTTAATCATCCATCTTGGATTTGTGTCTCATGTATTGAGAGGAAAGACAGCCACCCAGGAGAGGGGAGGGAGCCAAACAGTCCGCCTCCACAGATGAACCATCCTTACAACAGGGGGAACTAAAGTGCTGAATTCAAGTTCCCAGGATGACAAAGAAACCAACTGTACCCCTACAGGAAGTAAAAGTAGCAGCCATCTTGGAGAAGGGAAAATACAGTTCCAGCTTCCCTGGATTCCGAGTATCATTGTCCAGAGGTCTGAGCGAGTACTGCTGCGGAAACTAACCTGGCTAGAGACTGTTTGGGGCCATAATCTGCCCCTCAGAGCATCATACTCCCCAAAATTGAGCAGTCGCAGCAACTCTTAAAGGGGCCACACACAAATTCTGCTGCAGTTGCCCATAGCAACGTGCAACTAAATTGCATTATTGCTTTCTGCTGACCTATTTAATTGGGAGAACACATCTAAAGCCATGTCTGACAGTGAGAACTGTCCCCATCTGGACTGCGGTGACCCACCACCAGCAGCTTCATCCACCTGCCTCATGCCTCTCACTATGCCATACTATTTTGGGACCTCTTGGCTCCCATGTTATTTAGGAGAACCCCATACACTCAGGGAATTCTGTGATAAAATGTTGGTTATATCCAGTATCTCAGGACCAGAAAGTAGAAATCCTAATTGGCCAGTTATAGGGAGCAGCACTTTGCGAGGTCAAGTCCTGGCCTTGGCCAGAGCGATGAACCGCTGAGCAGATCTTAGACCACCTGAGTGCCACCTTTGAGACTAGGACCGCCTCTGAGCTTAAGATGCACTTCTTTGGAAAGCGACAGCAGTCAAAAGAGACTTTGAGATACTTTGCCCTGTCCCTGCAAGAAGCTCTGCGGACTGTTATCCACATAGACCCCTGGGAAGCTGAAACACAGGATCAAACCCTCAGAGAACAGTTTATTGAAGGTGTCCTGGATGAATCACTCAAACATCAGCTGAAGATGCTGTCAGCTCAGCACCCGGATACCCCATTCTTGGATTTTTAGGAGCTTGTTATTGGCATCTTGGGGGAAAGTCACAAATCAGAACCCCCCAAAGACAAAGACAACCATCCCGGATCCGGTGGGACAGTCCTGGATTTCAGTGCGGTACGGGGGAGGCATGTCATGTTCTCTGGCAGCTGTCCCTGCTTCCATAGGAAGCAGAGAAAGCTGCTTGTAATGATGAAGCAAGAGCTGTCCGTCCAGCAGCTCCGTGTATCATTCCGCTGCTGCTGGGGAACGAGGTGAGTATGTGGAGTTTATTATTTTTACTGCCTGTGAAGGGGGCACAGCTGGGCATATTACTGTCAGGGGCAGTTTACTGGGCATATTACTGTCAGGGGCAGTTTACTGGGCATATTACTGTCAGGGGGCACTTTACTGGGCAAATTACTGTCAGGGGGCACTTCTTTTTTTTTTTCATTAAATAAATCTTTATTATTATTTCAAAAATTCATTACAATCATCAACAATATTAATTATTTTTACATTATAAGACACTTTACTAGCAAATTACTGTCAGGGGGCACTTTACTGGGCATATTACTGTTAGGGAGCAGTTTACTGGGCATATTACTGTGAGGGGGCACTTTACTGGGCATACGACTGTCAGGGGGCATATTACTGGGCATATTACTGTCAGGGGGCACTTTACTGGGCATATTACTGTCAGGGGGCACTTTACTGGGCATATTACTGTCAGGGGCTCATATCCGGCCATAACTACTGGGAAGAGGCACATATCTGGCCATAACTACTGTGAGGGGTACATATCTGGGCATAACAACTGTGAAGGAGGCATAACTACTGTGTGGTGGCATAAAGGGGGAATAGTTACTATGTGGGGGCATTTGGAGGACTGGGTCGGATTAGGTGTTATGTAAGTGTTATGTTTTGGGCGGAGTAAGAGCGGTGGCCTAGTGCGGAAAAATTTGCGTGCCGCACATAATGTCTCTCTTCCTTCTTTTCAAAAGTTGGGAGGTATGCTACGGCCTTCTGCACACGGCCAGATAGCCAAGCATCGGGCTCAGGTGCCCGTCACAGATGCCGTCTCTGCCCTGACTGCGCAGGTCATCCTCCTAGCTGAGAATGTGGAGAGGATGAGGAAGCAGCTGGAGCAACTGAAACAGCAGCCAAAGGCCGGGAGAGGGACTCCCATACCAAGAGACCGGTCTACACCTGGTCGACGAGTACATCAACGTCAGCTGACCAGTAAGTTGTCCGACCCTGGGTATCGAGACACCAGAAAGCTCGTATGCTGGTATTGTCATAAGCATGGACACACCAAAACGGACTGCTGGCAGTTAAACAGGTGTCCCCTGAGGCCAAGGACTGCCCCTTGGGAGGAACAATACTAGGTCGCAAAGATCCAGTCTTCATGCCTAGATATGCGGGCGCCCGCCCTGTCATTGAAGTTGGCATCAATGGAGTGATGTTTCCTGCTTGATTGATGCTGGATCTCAAGTGACTACCATCTGTCAATTTGCATTTGAAAAATTACAGAGCGGAGCCCAGCTGACACAAGCCCCGGAATCCTGACTCCTCATCATAGCTACCAACGGCCAACCGGTACCTATACAAGGCTACTAGGAGCCTACCATACATATGGAGATTCTGAACTCCCACGAGAAGTGGTAGTCGTGATCCAGGTCCCGAAAAATTACAATTGTCCTGTGGTCCTGGGGATGAATGTACTCGGCAACTGTTACACTGAGGTGTTGGAAGCCTTGAAGAAAACCCTTCCGACTGCACCCCAGGTAACTCAACACGTCATACACAAAATCATCTAGGTGCTAGGCGCCCAACTAAAATTCAGCAACCGACAGGGTGAAATCTGCCGTGTTAAGGATGCTCAGTCTATTAAACTCCAGCCTGGAGCAGAGACCCTGATATGATGCAAGGCCTGCATCGGTATCGGAGGTCAGGATTACCAGGCCCTCGTGGAACCCCTGCATCTACAAGATCATCCCCTTGTCCTGACCGCTAGGAGCTTGGTCACTGTGTCAAGCTCCCATACGCTTGGTCAATCTAAGTGGTCAAGCTGTGGAACTAAAGAAGTACTACCCAGTGGCCTGTCTATATCACGTCAGTCAGCAGGATATCCTGGATCCCACTACTGCTGCTGCACAACAATTGCTTCAAATAGCGGAGGCAGCCAAAGACCCTCCTGAGCAGCCCTGGTGGGCCGAACTAGATGTTGGAGATGCCACAACCTCTGCTGAACAGATCAACGGTGTGCTGGACATAGCCAAGGACCACCACCAAGTCTTCAGCAAACACCCCCTGGACTATGGTCAAACTCACCAAATACAGCACCCCATTCCAACTGGCATTCATCCTCGCATCAAAGAGAGATACAGGCCGGTGCCTCCTGCCATGTACCAGCAGGTGAAGAAGATGGTTCAGGATATAAAGACAGCTAAC